>NW_027258599.1:0-64522 GCF_045791955.1 Oncorhynchus clarkii lewisi
ACATCATGGAGGACCCCACACACAGTCTTTGCCCAATGTTTTGAGCTGCTGCTTTTCCAACGGGGGTGAAGGGTCCCACTGTTCAGTAAGAATAGGAGCAAGGCAAGTTTCATTCCATCAGCCATCGGGCTGCTGAACAGTGGGACATAGGACAGATGAAGGCCCAAATAGACGGTCCGACTGTAATCCTGGCAGGGTGGCCTAGTGGTTAGAGCGTTGGGCTAGTAACCGGAAGGTTGCAAGTTCAAATACCCGAGCTGACAAGACACAAATCTGTTGTTCTGCCCCTGAACAGGCAGTTAACCCACTATTCCTAAGCTGTCATTGAAAATAAGAATTTGTTCTTAACTGACTTTCCTTGTTAAAGATAATAAAAAATATGACCTTTCCAGTTTTTCCATAATGGTTGTGTTGTGTTTGTATTTGCATGCAGACGTCACAACATTAATTCCCATGTAAATGGACAACAAAGTATATCATATTGCGCTGTGATGTCCAAACCTGTGAAACATAGGCGTCTATGATTGGTTCAGATTTGGTCTGGTCCACTTGTTTTGATCACAGCAACATATAGTATGAACGACACATAGGATAGGTGTTGGAGAATGTAAGCTGATATGTCCCTGACGGCAACTTCTACCCAGAAATATGGGTGTGTTTGAACCTCGCCTAGAAGTGGCTACTACATCTCCTTTAAGACAGAGGCGATAGACTGAACAGCCCCTTTAAGACAGAGGTGATAGACTGAACATCTACTTTAAGACAGAGGTGATAGACTGAACAGCCCCTTTAAGACAGAGGTGAAAGACTGAACAGCTCCTTTAAGACAGAGGTGATAGACTGAACAGCCCCTTTAAGACAGAGGTGATAGACTGAACATCTCCTTTAAGACAGAGGTGATAGACTGAACATCTCCTTTAAGACAGAGGTGATAGACTGAACAGCTCCTTTAAGACAGAGGTGATAGACTGAACAGCCCCTTTAAGACAGAGGTGATAGACTGAACATCTCCTTTAAGACAGAGGTGATAGACTGAACATCTCCTTTAAGATAGAGGTGATAGACTGAACAGCCCCTTTAAGACAGAGGTGATAGACCGAACAGCTCCTTTAAGACAGAGGTGATAGACTGAACAGCTCCTTTAAGACAGAGGTGATAGACTGAACAGCTCCTTTAAGACAGAGGTGATAGACTGAACAGCCCCTTTAAGACAGAGGTGATAGACTGAACAGCCCCTTTAAGACAGAGGTGATAGACTGAACATCTCCTTTAAGACAGAGGTGATAGACTGAACAGCTCCTTTAAGACAGAGGTGATAGACTGAACAGCTCCTTTAAGACAGAGGTGATCGACTGAACAGCTCCTTTAAGACAGAGGTGATAGATTGAACAGCTCCTTTAAGACAGAGGTGATAGATTGAACATCTCCTTCAAGACAGAGGTGATAGATTGAGCATCTCCTTTAAGACAGAGGTGATAGATTGAACATCTTCTTTAAGACAGAGGTGATAGATTGAACATCTCCTTTAAAACAGAGGTGATAGATTGAGCATCTCCTTTAAGACAGAGGTGATAGACTGAGCGTCTCCTTTAAGACAGAGGTGATCGACTGAACAGCCTCTTTAAGACAGAGGTGATAGTCTGAACAGCTCCTATAAGACAGAGGCTTAGTCTGAACAGCTCCTTTAAGACAGAGGTGATAGTCTGAACAGTTCCTTTAAGACAGAGGTGATCGACTGAACAGCCCCTTTAAGACAGAGGTGATAGACTGAGCATCTCCTTTAAGACAGAGGTGATAGACTGAACATCTCCTTTAAGACAGAGGTGATAGACTGAACAGCCCTTAAGACAGAGGTGATAGACTGAACAGCCCCTTTAAGACAGAGGTGATAGATTGAACAGCCCTTAAGACAGAGGTGATAGACTGAACAGCCCCTTTAAGACAGAGGTGATAGACTGAACAGCCCCTTTAAGACAGAGGTGATAGACTGAACAGCTCCTTTAAGACAGGGGTGATAGACTGAACAGCCCTTAAGACAGAGGTGATAGACTGAACAGCCCCTTTAAGACAGAGGTGATAGACTGAACAGCCCTTAAGACAGAGGTGATAGACTGAGCATCTCCTTTTAGACAGAGGTGATAGACTGAACATCTCCTTTAAGACAGAGGTGATAGACTGAACAGCCTCTTTAAGACAGTTGATAGACTGAACATCTCCTTTAAAGACAGAGTTTCTCCTGGTTAAGTTCCTCTGTCCAAGCGTTGCTTACACATGCTAGATCTTACAATGCCTGGATTGGTATTTTAAGTATCAGCTTTCCACATCATATATTATAGCAATTTGTCAGTCAATGACACAGTCGATTATGTGGCTAGCAACCATTGGTTGATGCATACAACGTTTGAGTAGGGAACAAGAGACTCATCTCCTTTTAGACAGAGGCAACAGTCTGAACATCCACTTTAAAGGCCCAATGCAGCCATTACTTTCTCAATATCTAATCATTTATGGGTAACCTTACTGTGATTGTTTTCAATTAAAATGGTCAAAAGACAAAAATAGCTTTTTTTTACTAGGCAAGTCAGTTAAGAATAAATGATTATTTACAATGACGGCCTACCCCTGCCAAACCCTGCCCTAGCCCAGATGACGCTGGGCCAATTGTGCTCTTCCCTATGGGACTCCAGTCTGAGCAGGGGAACGTGACCATAGTCTGAATATCCTTTAAGATGGATGTGATAGTCTGACCATCCCCTTTAAGACAGAGGTCATTCCGAACGGCACCTTTAGAACAGAGGCGATAGCATAGAGAATGCTACAGGCATCTAGTGGCCAAAAGTCCATATTAGCGTGGGTAGCGCCGTTGAGGGCTTCCACCGTTTTAATGTAGTCAACTGGGTGGTACTTCCAACGTCATTGGCTGATCCCTCCTTGTGACCCTGTTGGAGTCATGTCCAACCGGGTCATCAAAATTGACCCGGAAATTGACTACTTCAACAGCGCTGCTCATGCTGTCACAGACACTATAATGGCACAGATACAAAGGTGAGTCCTTTATCTATCGCTCTGGGTGTTCGTCAGACCATCCCCTTTAAGACAGAGATGACAGTGTTCCGATTAAGCAGCAGCTATATTACGTGTATAGACACCATTAGCTGAGGGGTACGCTCCTTCACGTTGGAGAGAACACAACCTTATTAATTAAGATAAGAGATAAGGGACACCAAAGGGGCTATGGGAATGCCTGATAAAGACTAGAGCTGGAGGGACTGGCTGTGTGTGTGTGTGTGTTGGTGAGTGTGTGTGTGTGTGTGTTTGAGAGAGAGAGAGAGAGAGAGGATAAAAGGAAGAGAGCCAGAGAGGACATGAGAATGAGAGAGTAGATGACTGCAGAGCTGTACAGATGGGTTCTTTATAAGACAGAGGGGGGGGGAGATTACAGTGAAACTGATCCTTACTAGGAGGCCTGTAAATGTTATTTGGTGGAGCCGGCCAGCAGCCCTTACATACAGCACATCGACACTGAGAGACCGTCAGGGTATGAGGTGGCTATGTGTGTGTGTTTGGGCTGGTGTGTCTCAGGTAGCAGAGAGCAGCCAACCGTGGTGTTAATCTCTGATGACTGGGAGGGACAGGTCATGAGAAGAAAGATGCAGCGGGCTCTTTATGGTATAGCTGCACAGAAAACTCCTCAGTTTTCAGTTTCACTGAACACGTGGATCCGTATAGTCACTGAACAGTGTTGAATTAAAAAACTGCTTGGTGTAGTGCTTTATTTGCTTTTTTTTACCCAGAGTGCCTTGCTTTTCAAGTGAATTGTAGAGTTACCGCCCATGGCTGGATTTGTTAGTGACAGAGACATGGTAGTTGCGTTTCTCCATTTTCAGAGTGAGATCCTAAGTGAATGCTATCATTCAAATGTAATTATTAGTTATTGAACAGTCATTCTGATTACCATGTAAAATAGCCTTTTAAGTGGCTAAAATGTCACCAATAATGTTTTATTTGAAGAGAAATGCTCAAAATCTGAGAAAAGGTAAGTGTTCTCTTGTGGCCAGACACCAGGAAGTGGAAAGACAGGCTGAGTGGGTGGGGAGATTTTTTTCATGAGCTCTTTGAAACACCTATGTCAAGCAACTTGGATGCAGTGAGCAGCGCTGCACTAAAATCATCCCAAGCTAATATAATTCCACTTTGACATTATGGGGTATTTGTCATGTATACTCCCTCTCCGGGCTCTCGGTCGTCAGGCTGCTGATTATTCCGCACACCTGTCACCATCGTCTCGCGCACCTGCGCCTCATGACACTCACCTGGACTCCATCATCTCCTTGTTTATATTCCCTATTTCTGTCACTCCCCTTGGTTCTTTCCTCAGGTGTTATTGACCCTGTGTTCATGTAGGGGCGTTGTTTTGTTTCTTTTTTATTTATTAAAACACTCGCTCCCTGAACTTGCTTCCCGACTCTCAGCGCACACGTTACAGCATTGAGTGTAGACCAGTGAGACTCAATCTCAATTTAATACATTTTAAATGCAGGCTGTAACACAACAATGTTGAAAAAGTCAAGGGGTGTGAGTACTTTCTGAAGGCACTTTGGTCCTCTAAAAAAAACAAAAAAACTCCAATCTCCAAAAACAAAAAAAATCTGATCAGATTTTGGAACTCCTGTAGGATTCTATACTACAGGATAAGTTCCAAAATCTTCTTTTGGATTCTAGTAGCATTTTTATTTTCTCGGGTAACTGGGTAAAATGGTAAAATGGGTAAAACGACCATATAAATGACAGTTTTCCGTTACAGTGTAGGGAATAGGGTGTCATTTTTGACATAGCCATAGTAGCTACCAATGGCAATTTCTCGACACAGTTTCTAAACCCAGAGGCGCAACATCGCAAGACTTCTGGGAACACCTGCGAAGCAGACCAAGCAGACTAGGCCAGGGTTTGGGGTTTGAGAAGTCAATGCGAGAAGTGAACAATTATTTTCGAAATCTAAAGGCACAACCTAGATTCAAGCCAATATCTTAAGTAGTTGAACATGTCATTACTCCAACCTTGTGAAAGTGACAAACTGACTTGTCCTAATTTTTTGGGTCAAAAACGACTTTATATCGAAGGAGTGCCTTTGATTTAACGGCCTGCAAATGCGCAGTCCGGGCGCGAGACGACCCTTAGTCACGATGACGTTTTTCTGAACATGAGCTTAGCTCGCCAACGTCGCCATGACATCTCCTGCAAGTGTGAGCAGGGATTTCTATTGGACGAGCAGGTTTAGCCTATCTTCACACGGTACTCTCTTTGACTTCTCTCTGCCCACCCTGCCCAGTCAAGGACCCCACAGGTGTCTACTGAGATTGAGATTCTCATCAGGATGATTGAATAAGAAATAGCTCTATAAGACAGTATATGCAGATGACATGTCGCACCGCCACGTTGCAAAAAAGGTGTTAATGTGCATTTAATGGAAAGTAAAATCGTCCTTTTGGGAATCACTCTCCTATGACTCCGGGTTATGGTATGACTGACAGAGTCCATATGCTTCCATTCTTACAGCTCCATAGATGGTTCCATAATTCATGACATCATCTAATTGACTGGTAATAAGTCAGACTCCATCTGAATTCACAATTGACATTGTTGTTGGACTTGTTTACAATTCCTCTGCGATTGTTCGCCATCACTAACATCTTGTCTATGCTGCGCACATCTGCTGTCAGAGTGACATTACTGAAACGTTATTACGACATTCCCTCGTGAGATGCTGCCTGTGCTGACAACCCGACATGGAGCCGGTGGACAGGCGAGGAGGGAGAGAGGGAATTCGAGGGAGGGAGAGAGAGCGAAAGGGAGCGGAAGCAAGAAAGAGAGCAAGAGAGGGAGAGAGAGAGCGAGTGAGAGGCAGAGAGATACAAGTAGAGAGAGAGGGGAGGCAAGATAGAAAGGGGAAAGGAGGAAGAGAGAGACAGAGAGAGAGAGAAAAAGATGTCTTTATTATTTTGGAACTTTTGTGAATATAATGTTTACTGTACATTTTTATTGTTTATTTCACTTTTGTTTATTGTCTACTTCACTTGCTTTGGCAATGTTAACATATGTTTCCCATGCCAATAAAGCCCTTCAATTGAAATGTCATTGAAAAAGAGAGAGAGAGAGGAGGAATAGAACAAGAGAATGAGGGAAAGTCGTAGAGGTGGTGTTGACTTGACAATACTCTGTGGAACCATGTTCTCTTGTTCACTCTCTGCTGTATTCCCTGTCTCAGTTCCTTTCTGATAGGTTTAATCAACAGGATAAGGCTCTGTGAGATTTCATTAGTGCCTGGCTCTGGGGGATGGAGGAGGGATGGAGGGGGGCCATGGAGGGAGTGATGGAGAGACGGGAGAGATATACTGTTTTTTTTATGGGATATCATTGGACCTGAAATTAAAGGAGCACATAGGAGCATTCTCTGTTTGCGTCCCAAATGGCACCCTATTCCCTTTCTGCTGTAGTGCACTACTATTGACCAGGCCCTATGAGTCCTGGTCAAAAGTTGTGAATAGGGTGCCATTTGGAAGGCATCCTCTGTAACAGCCTTCTCTTCCTAAGGTCAGAGTTCAGCAGAATGCACATGTATCACACTGCATCACAGTGGAGAAAAATCGCCACAGAGAAATTACTGGGCAGGGTTTGTAATAAATGTTGCCCCAAGGCACAGATTTAGGATTAGATTAGATTACCCACCCTATCCCCTACCATAACCAAGATGCAGAAATGAACTGGGCATGGGCCAGTTCAGGCAAATGCCCAGTGGGCCAGTCCATGTCCAGTGTGCTGGTCTAAATTGGGAAAGAAATGACCACAGTGATGCTTGTTAAACGTTGCCCTAAGGCACAGATCTAGGATCAGCTGCGCTGTAGTAGTGGATCACGGAGGGATTTTGTACAGTCAAGTGACAAAAAACAAGTGATATATATTGACACCCTTGATAAAGATGAGCAAAAAAGACTGTAAAAAACAAATAATACAAATACTGAGGTATATTGTAAGAACCCCAACATGGAAAAATCATTTTATACTGATACATTTGCTCAGAGAAATAGATTTTAAACAAGTAATACAAAAAAAAAAGGACAAAATTATTGCCACCACTGTTTTCAATACTCCAGCACCCTCCCCTTGCGAGGATAACGACACTGAGCCTTTTTCTAAAATATTTCATGAGATTGGAGACCACATTGAAGGATATTGGACCATTCCAGCATGCAGAATCTTTCCAGATCCTTGATATCCTTCGTCTGCGCTTATGGACTGCTCTTTTCAATTCAAAACACAGGTTTTCAATGGGGTTCAAATCCATATGACTGAGATGGCCATTGCAAAATGTTGATTTTTGTGGTTATTAAGCTCAGTATGTGTAGTGTTATCTTTTTCAAGGGTGCCAATAATTGTGGACCTGACTGTATGTTTGGCATGCACAGTGGCAGTTGGAATAGTATGTATCAGTGACGGTCAGAGGATTTGGCTAAAGACCACAGCTCTGGGATCAGAGCCTAGTGTCATGACTCGACTTTAACATTAACCTGAAGACTGTTATTTATCTAATCAAACAATTATGTTTAATTGTTACCCGATTAAATTAATCATATAACAATAAACTCATTATGATCTGGGTCAACACAAGAGCGGTTCTTTAGAGTTACCATCTCCCCAATTAAAGTCTAAAGGTCTTTACCTATCACATCTCTAAACAGTCAACTTATTAATCATAACCTTGTGTCATATCATCATAATGAACAGTCATGACCTCCTTGCATCTGCAAAAAACCCAGCCTTACTTATGATTCAGTACTACACAAATTGTTAGAAGTATTTATTTACCAGTAAATTAAATGGTAACACAGGATAAACATAGACACTTAATACGTTAAAAATAGGTCCCTAGCGGAATGACAACAGCGTGGCTGCTCGTAACAAAAGAGATGGCGAGGGAGGGAGAGAGGGACAGAGACACTTAACATTGGTACTTTCAGAAACTCACTTACAGTAACCATATACTTTGCACAGGAACCGCCGCCCACTTTGAATAAGATATGATGAATGTACAGTGCCTTGCGAAAGTATTCGGCCCCCTTGAACTTTGCAACCTTTTGCCACATTTCAGGCTTCAAACATAAAGATATAAAACTGTATTTTTTTGTGAAGAATCAACAACAAGTGGGACACAATCATGAAGTGGAACGACATTTATTGGATATTTCAAACTTTTTTAATAAATCAAAAACTGAAAAATTGGGCGTGCAAAATTATTCAGCCCCTTTACTTTCAGTGCAGCAAACTCTCTATAGAAGTTCAGTGAGGATCTTTGAATGATCCAATGTTGACCTAAATGACTAATGATGATAAATGCAATCCACCTGTGTGTAATCAAGTCTCCGTATAAATGCACCTGCACTGTGATAGTCTCAGAGGTCCGTTAAAAGCGCAGAGAGCATCATGAAGAACAAGGAACACACCAAGCAGGTCCGAGATACTGTTGTGAAGAAGTTTAAAACCGGATTTGGATACAAAAAGATTTCCCAAGCTTTAAACATCCCAAGGAGGATAATATTGAAATGGAAGGAGTATCAGATCACTGCAAATCTACCAAGACCTGGCCGTCCCTCTAAACTTTCAGCTCATACAAGGAGAAGACTGATCAGAGATGCAGCCAAGAGGCCCATGATCACTCTGGATGAACTGCAGAGATCTACAGCTGAGGTGGGAGACTCTGTCCAAAGGACAACAATCAGTCGTATATTGCACAAATCTGGCCTTTATGGAAGAGTGGCAAGAAGAAAGCCATTTCTTAAAGATATCCATAAAAAGTGTTGTTTAAAGTTTGCCGCAAGCCACCTGGGAGACACACCAAACATGTGGAAGAAGGTGCTCTGGTCAGATGAAACCAAAATTGAACTTTTTGGCAACAATGCAAAACGTTATGTTTGGCGTAAAAGCAACACAGCTGAACACACCATCCCCACTGTCAAACATGGTGGTGGCAGCATCATGGTTTGGGCCTGCTTTTCTTCAGCAGGGACAGGGGAGATGGTTAAAATTGATGGGAAGATGGATGGAGCCAAATACAGGACCATTCTGGAAGAAAACCTGATGGAGTCTGCAAAAGACCTGAGACTGGGACGGAGATTTGTCTTCCAACAAGACAATGATCCAAAACATAAAGCAAAATCTACAATGGAATGGTTCAAAAATAAACATATCCAGGTGTTAGAATGGCCAAGTCAAAGTCCAGACCTGAATCCAATCGAGAATCTGTGGAAAGAACTGAAAATTGCTGTTCACAAATGCTCTCCATCCAACCTCACTGAGCTCGAGCTGTTTTGCAAGGAGGAATGGGAAAAAATGTCAGTCTCTCGATGTGCAAAACTGATAGAGACATACCCCAAGCGACTTACAGCTGTAATCGCAGCAAAAGGTGGCGCTACAAAGTATTAACTTAAGGGGGCTGAATAATTTTGCACGCCCAATTTTTCAGTTTTTGATTTGTTAAAAAAGTTTGAAATATCCAATAAATGTCGTTCCACTTCATGATTGTGTCCCACTTGTTGTTGATTCTTCACAAAAAAATACAGTTTTATATCTTTATGTTTGAAGCCTGAAATGTGGCAAAAGGTCGCAAAGTTCAAGGGGGCCGAATACTTTCGCAAGGCACTGTATTTACGTGAAATGCCTTGGTTTGCGGCCCGGTCTTGGTGGACCGGGCCGCCTTGGAAAGGGAGTTGGGCCTTTTTGAGGAACACTTGTAAGGCACTGGTTGTCCACAAGGGTTCCAACAAGTGTTCTACTGTTGTTATTCTCTGTAGTTGTCTGGTGACTTGTCGCGTCGTCCTGAACAGAACTACAGAGTTTATTTACCTTCCATTCACTCTTGAAGATGCGTCTTTGAAGATAGGCTAGGCAGCCATATCAATGGTTTGAGCGGAGAACACGATGGTCATACTTAAATTTGTTCTCCAAGGTAGTTTGCTTAAGGACGGCTAATCAGCCGTACCGGTGATTGTCCAGGAGGTGAGTTTATCGTCTCTACCTCATGTTGATATTCAAAGTTCAAACCACTATAAACATGCAGCTGCAACTTGCCCCTATTCTGGTCTGGTATGTTCATGTCTTTACTCATAATTTTTTTTACAGGTTGTTTGAAAGGAGCGGTTCTGTCAGGCTGACACGCACACTGACCTCACTCGGGGACTTCTACAAAGTCATGTGAAACAATTATCGCTTATAGTTTCTCTTATCACAACCCTCTATTAACAAAAAGTTTGATAATTCTTCATATTGCATCCACATTGCTAGTATGGCAAGTTAAAGTATTTCCTTCATGCATTTTTTTTATGACATCACAAAATATCAAACAAAATGACATTAGTGTTCTATAGATCACCTCTGACCATTCCCCACGTTCTATGTTAGAAATGTTCCAGTATTTGCTTTTGAACATGTAGGAGTTTCGGCGGGAAAAGTCTCTTGAAACAAAGTATGTTCCTTTGGTGATGATTGGAGATGGAGAACTGAATATTCTCCCCTTGACTTACTACAGGACAAAAGTTGTTAACCACCACTAGTTCTCTCTCTCTACTCTCAGGGTATTATACTACTCCCTCCCCTCTCTCTACTCTCAGGGTATTATACTACTCCCTCCCCTCTCTCTACTCTCAGGGTATTATACTACTCCCTCCCCTCTCTCTACTCTCAGGGTATTATACTACTCCCTCCCCTCTCTCTACTCTCAGGGTATTATACTACTCCCTCATCTCTCTCTACTCTCAGGGTATTATACTACTCCCTCCCCTCTCTCTACTCTCAGGGTATTATACTACTCCCTCATCTCTCTCTACTCTCAGGGTATTATACTAGTCCCTCCCCTCTCTCTATTCTCAGGGTATTATACTACTCCCTCCCCTCTCTCTACTCTCAGGGTAATATACTACTCCCTCCCCACTCTCTCCTCCCAGGGTATTATACTACTCCCTCCTCTCTCTCTCCTCCCAGGGTATAATACTTCTCCCTCCTCTCTCTCCCCTCTCAGGGTATTATACTACTCCCTCCTCTCTCTCTTCTCTCAGGGTATAATACTTCTCCCTCCTCTCTCAGGGTATTATACTAATCCCTCCTCTCTCTCTTCTCTCAGGGTATAATACTTCTCCCTCCTCTCTCTCCCCTCTCAGGGTATTATACTACTCCCTCCTCTCTCTCTTCTCTCAGGGTATTAACTACTCCCTCCTCTATCTCTACTCTCAGGGTATTATACTACTCCCTCCTCTCTGTCTACTCTCAGGGTATTATACTACTCCCTCCCCTCTGTCTACTCTCAGGGTATTATACAACTCCCTCCCCTCTCTCTCCTCTCAGGGTATTATACTACTCCCTCCTCTCTCTCCTCTCAGGGTATTATTCTACTCCCTCCTCTACCTCTCCTCTCAGGGTATTATACTACTCCCTCATCTCTCTCCTCTCAGGGTATTATTCTACTTCCTCCCCTCTCTCTCCTCTCAGCGTATTATACTACAACCTCCTCTCTCTCCTCTCAGGTTATTATACTACTCCCTCCCCTCTCTCTCCTCTCAGGTTATTATACTACTCCCTCCTTTCTCTCTACTCTCAGGATATTATACTAATCCCTCCTCTATCTCTCCTGTCAGGGTATTATACTACTCCCTCCTTTCTCTCTTCTCTCAGGGTATTATACTACTCCCTCCTTTATCTCTTCTCTCAGGGTATTATACTACTCCCTCTCCCTCCTCTCAGCGTATTGTACCTACCCCTCCTTTCTCCCCCCTCTCAGGGTATAATACTACTCCCTCCTCTCAGGGTATTATACTACTCCCTCCTCTCTCTCTTCTCTCAGGGTATTATACTACTCCCTCCTCTATCTCTCCTGTCAGGGTATTATACTACTCCCTCCTTTCTCTCTTCTCTCAGGGTATTATACTACTCCCTCTCCCTCCTCTCAGCGTATTGTACCTACCCCTCCTCTCTCTCTACTCTCAGGATATTATACTAATCCCTCCTCTCTCTCTTCTCTCAGGGTATTATACTACTCCCTCCCCTCTCTCTACTCTCAGGGTATTATACTACTCCCTCCTCTCTCTCTTCTATCAGGGTATTATACTACTCCCTCCCCTCTCTCTACTCTCAGGGTATTATACTACTCCCTCCTCTCTCTCCTCTCAGGGTATTATACTTCTCCCTCCTCTCTCTCTTCTCTCAGGGTATTTTACTATTCCATCCTCTGTCTCTACTCCCAGGGTATTACACTTCTCCATCCCCACTCCTTCCTCTCAGGGTATTATACTTCTCCATCCCCACTCTTTCCTCTCAGGATATTATACTACTCCCTCCCTCTCTCTCCTCTCAGGGTATTAATCTACTCCCTCCTCTCTTTTCTCTCCGGGTATTAAACCATCCCTCCTCTCTCTCTACTCTCAGGATATTATACTAATCCCTACTCTCTCTCTCCTCTCAGAGTATTATACTTCTCCCTCCTTTCTCTATAATCTCAGGGTATTATACTACTCCCTCCTCTCTCTCTTCTATCAGGGTATTATACTACTCCCTCCCCTGTCTCTTCTCTCAGGGTATTATACTACTCCCTCCTCCCTCCTATCTCTCTACTCTCAGGGTATTATACTACTCCCTCCTCTCTCTACTCCCAGGGTATTATACTACTCCCTCATCTCTCTCTCCTCTCGGGGTATTATACTACTCCCTCATCTCTCTCTCCTCTCGGGGTATTATACTACTCCCCCTCTCTCTCTTCTCTCAGGGTAATATACTACTCCCTCCTCTCTCTTCTCTCAGGGTATTAAACAATCCCTCCTTTATCTCTTCTCTCAGGGTATTATACTACTCCCTCCTCTATCTCTCCTCTCAGCGTATTATACTACTCCCTCCTCTCTCTCTCCTCTCAGGGTATTATACGACTCCCTCCTCTCTGTCTCCTCTCAGCGTATTATACTACTCCCTCCTCTATCTCTCCTCTCAGGGTATTATACGACTCCCTCCTCTCTGTCTCCTCTCAGGGTATTATACTACTCCCTCCTCTCTCTCTTCTCTCGGGGTATTAATCCTCTCCCTCCTCTCTCTCTCCTCTCAGGGTATTATACTACTCCCTCCTCTATCTCTCCTCTCAGGGTATTATACTACTCCCTCGCCTCTCTCTCCTCTAAGGGTATTATACAACTCCCTGCCCTCTCTCTCCTCTCAGGGTATTATACTTCTCCCTCCTCTCTCTCTACTCTCATGGTATTATACTACTCCCTCCTTTCTCCCCCTCTCAGGTTATAATACTACTCCCTCCTCTCAGGGTATTATACTACTCCCTCCCCTCTCTCTCCTCTCAGGGTATTATACTACTCCCTCCTTTCTCCCCCCTCTCAGGGTATAATACTACTCCCTCCTCTCAGGGTATTATACTACTCCCTCCCCTCTCTCTCCTCTCAGGGTATTATACTACTCCCTCCTCTCTGTCTCCTCTCAGGGTATTATACTACTCCCTCCTCTATCTCTCCTCTCAGGGTATTATACTACTCCCTCCTCTCTCTCTCTCCTCTCAGGGTATTATTCTACTTCCTCCCCGCTCTCTCCTCTCAGCGTATTATACTACTCCCTCCTCTCTCTCCTCTCAGGGTATTATACGACTCCCTCCTCTCTGTCTCCTCTCAGGGTATTATACTACTCCCTCCCCTCTCTCTCCTCTCAGCGTATTATACTACTCCCTCCTATCTCTCCTCTCAGGGTATTATACGTCTCCCTCCTCTCTGTCTCCTCTCAGGGTATTATACTACTCCCTCCTCTATCTCTCCTCTCATGGTATTATACTACTCCCTCGCCTCTCTCTCCTCTCAGGGTATTATACTACTCCCTCCTCTCTCGGGATATTATACCTCTCCCTCCCCTCTCTCTCCTCTCAGGGTATTATACTACTCCCTCCTCTCTCTCTCGGGGTATTATACTTCTCCCTCCCCTCTCTCTCCTCTCAGGGTATTATACTACTCCCTCCTCTATCTCTCCTCTCAGGGTATTATACTACTCCCTCCTCTCTCGGGGTATTATACTTCTCCCTCCTCTCTCTCTCCTCTCAGCGTATTATACTACTCCCTCGCCTCTCTCTCCTCTCAAGGTATTATACTACTCCCTCCTCTCTCTCTCCTCTCAGGGTATTATACTACTCCCTCCTCTCTCTCTTCTCTCAGGGTATTATTCTACCCCCTCCCCTCTCTCTCCTCTCAGTGTATTATACTACTCCCTCCTCTATCTCCTCTCAGGGTATTATACGACTCCCTCCTCTCTGTCTCCTCTCAGGGTATTATGCTACTCCCTCGCCTCTCTCTCCTCTCAGGGTATTATACTACTCCCTCCTCTCTCTCTTCTCTCGGGGTATTAATCCTCTCCCTCCTCTCTCTCTCCTCTCAGGGTATTATACTACTCCCTCCTCTATCTCTCCTCTCAGGGTATTATACTACTCCCTCGCCTCTCTCTCCTCTCAGGGTATTATACTACTCCCTCCTCTCTCTCGGGGTATTATACTTCTCCCTCCCCTCTCTCTCCTCTCAGGGTATTATACATCTCCCTCCCCTCTCTCTCTCTCAGGGTATTATACTTCTCCCTCCTCTCTCTCTACTCTCATGGTATTATACTACTCCCTCCTTTCTCCCCCTCTCAGGTTATAATACTACTCCCTCCTCTCAGGGTATTATACTACTCTCTCCCCCCTCAGGGTATTATACTACTCCCTCCTCTATCTCTCCTGTCAGGGTATTATACTACTCCCTCCTTTCTCCCCCCTCTCAGGGTATAATACTACTCCCTCCCCTCTCTCTCCTCTCAGGGTATTATACTACTCCCTCCTCTCTCTCTCCTCTCAGGGTATTATACGACTCCCTCCTCTCTGTCTCCTCTCAGGGTATTATACTACTCCCTCCTCTATCTCTCCTCTCAGGGTATTATACTACTCCCTCCTCTCTCTCTCTCCTCTCAGGGTATTATTCTACTTCCTCCCCTCTCTCTCCTCTCAGCGTATTATACTACAACCTCCTCTCTCTCCTCTCAGGGTATTATACGACTCCCTCCTCTCTGTCTCCTCTCAGGGTATTATACTACTCCCTCCCCTCTCTCTCCTCTCAGCGTATTATACTACTCCCTCCTCTCTCTCCTCTCAGGGTATTATACTACTCCCTCCTCTCTCGGGGTATTATACCTCTCCCTCCTCTCTCTCTCCTCTCAGGGTATTATACTACTCCCTCGCCTCTCTCTCCTCTCAGGGTATTATACTACTCCCTCCTCTATCTCTCCTCTCATGGTATTATACTACTCCCTCGCCTCTCTCTCCTCTCAGGGTATTATACTACTCCCTCCTCTCTCGGGGTATTATACCTCTCCCTCCTCTCTCTCTCCTCTCAGGGTATTATACTACTCCCTCCTCTATCTCTCCTCTCAGAGTATTATACTACTCCCTCCTCTCTCTCCTCTCAGGGTATTATACTTCTCCCTCCTCTCTCTCTTCTCTCAGGGTATTTTACTATTCCATCCTCTGTCTCTACTCCCAGGGTATTACACTTCTCCATCCCCACTCCTTCCTCTCAGGGTATTATACTTCTCCATCCCCACTCTTTCCTCTCAGGATATTATACTACTCCCTCCCTCTCTCTCCTCTCAGGGTATTAATCTACTCCCTCCTCTCTTTTCTCTCAGGGTATTAAACCATCCCTCCTCTCTCTCTACTCTCAGGATATTATACTAATCCCTACTCTCTCTCTCCTCTCAGAGTATTATACTTCTCCCTCCTTTCTCTATAATCTCAGGGTATTATACTACTCCCTCCTCTCTCTCTTCTATCAGGGTATTATACTACTCCCTCCCCTCTCTCTTCTCTCAGGGTATTATACTACTCCCTCCTCCCTCCTATCTCTCTACTCTCAGGGTATTATACTACTCCCTCCTCTCTCTACTCCCAGGGTATTATACTACTCCCTCATCTCTCTCTCCTCTCGGGGTATTATACTACTCCCTCATCTCTCTCTCCTCTCGGGGTATTATACTACTCCCCCTCTCTCTCTTCTCTCAGGGTAATATACTACTCCCTCCTCTCTCTTCTCTCAGGGTATTAAAGAATCCCTCCTCTCTCTCTTCTCTCGGGGTATTATACTTCTCCCTCCTCTCGTTCTCCTCTCAGGGTATTATACTACTCCCTCCTCTATCTCTTCTCTCAGGGTATTATACTACTCCCTCCTCTATCTCTCCTCTCAGCGTATTATACTACTCCCTCCTCTCTCTCTCCTCTCAGGGTATTATACGACTCCCTCCTCTCTGTCTCCTCTCAGCGTATTATACTACTCCCTCCTCTATCTCTCCTCTCAGGGTATTATACGACTCCCTCCTCTCTGTCTCCTCTCAGGGTATTATACTACTCCCTCCTCTCTCTCTTCTCTCGGGGTATTAATCCTCTCCCTCCTCTCTCTCTCCTCTCAGGGTATTATACTACTCCCTCCTCTATCTCTCCTCTCAGGGTATTATACTACTCCCTCGCCTCTCTCTCCTCTAAGGGTGTTATACAACTCCCTGCCCTCTCTCTCCTCTCAGGGTATTATACTTCTCCCTCCTCTCTCTCTACTCTCATGGTATTATACTACTCCCTCCTTTCTCCCCCCTCTCAGGGTATAATACTACTCCCTCCTCTCAGGGTATTATACTACTCCCTCCCCTCTCTCTACTCTCATGGTATTATACTACTCCCTCTCCCTCCTCTCAGCGTATTGTACCTACCCCTCCTTTCTCCCCCTCTCAGGGTATAATACTACTCCCTCCTCTCAGGGTATTATACTACTCCCTCCTCTCTCTCTTCTCTCAGGGTATTATACTACTCCCTCCTCTATCTCTCCTGTCAGGGTATTATACTACTCCCTCCTTTCTCTCTTCTCTCAGGGTATTATACTACTCCCTCTCCCTCCTCTCAGCGTATTGTACCTACCCCTCCTCTCTCTCTACTCTCAGGATATTATACTAATCCCTCCTCTCTCTCTCCTCTCAGAGTATTATACTACTCCCTCCTCTCTCTACTCTCAGGGTATTATACTACTCCCTCCTCTCTCTCTTCTATCAGGGTATTATACTACTCCCTCCCCTCTCTCTACTCTCAGGGTATTATACTACTCCCTCCTCTCTCTCCTCTCAGGGTATTATACTTCTCCGTCCTCTCTCTCTTCTCTCAGGGTATTTTACTATTCCATCCTCTGTCTCTACTCCCAGGGTATTACACTTCTCCATCCCCACTCCTTCCTCTCAGGGTATTATACTTCTCCATCCCCACTCTTTCCTCTCAGGATATTATACTACTCCCTCCCTCTCTCTCCTCTCAGGGTATTAATCTACTCCCTCCTCTCTTTTCTCTCAGGGTATTAAACCATCCCTCCTCTCTCTCTACTCTCAGGATATTATACTAATCCCTACTCTCTCTCTCCTCTCAGAGTATTATACTTCTCCCTCCTTTCTCTATAATCTCAGGGTATTATACTACTCCCTCCTCTCTCTCTTCTATCAGGGTATTATACTACTCCCTCCCCTCTCTCTTCTCTCAGGGTATTATACTACTCCCTCCTCCCTCCTATCTCTCTACTCTCAGGGTATTATACTACTCCCTCCTCTCTCTACTCCCAGGGTATTATACTACTCCCTCATCTCTCTCTCCTCTCGGGGTATTATACTACTCCCTCATCTCTCTCTCCTCTCGGGGTATTATACTACTCCCCCTCTCTCTCTTCTCTCAGGGTAATATACTACTCCCTCCTCTCTCTTCTCTCAGGGTATTAAACAATCCCTCCTCTCTCTCTTCTCTCGGGGTATTATACTTCTCCCTCCTCTCGTTCTCCTCTCAGGGTATTATACTACTCCCTCCTCTATCTCTTCTCTCAGGGTATTATACTACTCCCTCCTCTATCTCTCCTCTCAGCGTATTATACTACTCCCTCCTCTCTCTCTCCTCTCAGGGTATTATACGACTCCCTCCTCTCTGTCTCCTCTCAGCGTATTATACTACTCCCTCCTCTATCTCTCCTCTCAGGGTATTATACGACTCCCTCCTCTCTGTCTCCTCTCAGGGTATTATACTACTCCCTCCTCTCTCTCTTCTCTCGGGGTATTAATCCTCTCCCTCCTCTCTCTCTCCTCTCAGGGTATTATACTACTCCCTCCTCTATCTCTCCTCTCAGGGTATTATACTACTCCCTCGCCTCTCTCTCCTCTAAGGGTATTATACAACTCCCTGCCCTCTCTCTCCTCTCAGGGTATTATACTTCTCCCTCCTCTCTCTCTACTCTCATGGTATTATACTACTCCCTCCTTTCTCCCCCTCTCAGGTTATAATACTACTCCCTCCTCTCAGGGTATTATACTACTCCCTCCCCTCTCTCTCCTCTCAGGGTATTATACTACTCCCTCCTTTCTCCCCCCTCTCAGGGTATAATACTACTCCCTCCTCTCAGGGTATTATACTACTCCCTCCCCTCTCTCTCCTCTCAGGGTATTATACTACTCCCTCCTCTCTGTCTCCTCTCAGGGTATTATACTACTCCCTCCTCTATCTCTCCTCTCAGGGTATTATACTACTCCCTCCTCTCTCTCTCTCCTCTCAGGGTATTATTCTACTTCCTCCCCGCTCTCTCCTCTCAGCGTATTATACTACTCCCTCCTCTCTCTCCTCTCAGGGTATTATACGACTCCCTCCTCTCTGTCTCCTCTCAGGGTATTATACTACTCCCTCCCCTCTCTCTCCTCTCAGCGTATTATACTACTCCCTCCTATCTCTCCTCTCAGGGTATTATACGTCTCCCTCCTCTCTGTCTCCTCTCAGGGTATTATACTACTCCCTCCTCTATCTCTCCTCTCATGGTATTATACTACTCCCTCGCCTCTCTCTCCTCTCAGGGTATTATACTACTCCCTCCTCTCTCGGGATATTATACCTCTCCCTCCCCTCTCTCTCCTCTCAGGGTATTATACTACTCCCTCCTCTCTCTCTCGGGGTATTATACTTCTCCCTCCCCTCTCTCTCCTCTCAGGGTATTATACTACTCCCTCCTCTATCTCTCCTCTCAGGGTATTATACTACTCCCTCCTCTCTCGGGGTATTATACTTCTCCCTCCTCTCTCTCTCCTCTCAGCGTATTATACTACTCCCTCGCCTCTCTCTCCTCTCAAGGTATTATACTACTCCCTCCTCTCTCTCTCCTCTCAGGGTATTATACTACTCCCTCCTCTCTCTCTTCTCTCAGGGTATTATTCTACCCCCTCCCCTCTCTCTCCTCTCAGTGTATTATACTACTCCCTCCTCTATCTCCTCTCAGGGTATTATACGACTCCCTCCTCTCTGTCTCCTCTCAGGGTATTATGCTACTCCCTCGCCTCTCTCTCCTCTCAGGGTATTATACTACTCCCTCCTCTCTCTCTTCTCTCGGGGTATTAATCCTCTCCCTCCTCTCTCTCTCCTCTCAGGGTATTATACTACTCCCTCCTCTATCTCTCCTCTCAGGGTATTATACTACTCCCTCGCCTCTCTCTCCTCTCAGGGTATTATACTACTCCCTCCTCTCTCTCTCTCGGGGTATTATACTTCTCCCTCCCCTCTCTCTCCTCTCAGGGTATTATACATCTCCCTCCCCTCTCTCTCTCTCAGGGTATTATACTTCTCCCTCCTCTCTCTCTACTCTCATGGTATTATACTACTCCCTCCTTTCTCCCCCTCTCAGGTTATAATACTACTCCCTCCTCTCAGGGTATTATACTACTCTCTCCCCCCTCAGGGTATTATACTACTCCCTCCTCTATCTCTCCTGTCAGGGTATTATACTACTCCCTCCTTTCTCCCCCCTCTCAGGGTATAATACTACTCCCTCCCCTCTCTCTCCTCTCAGGGTATTATACTACTCCCTCCTCTCTCTCTCCTCTCAGGGTATTATACGACTCCCTCCTCTCTGTCTCCTCTCAGGGTATTATACTACTCCCTCCTCTATCTCTCCTCTCAGGGTATTATACTACTCCCTCCTCTCTCTCTCTCCTCTCAGGGTATTATTCTACTTCCTCCCCTCTCTCTCCTCTCAGCGTATTATACTACAACCTCCTCTCTCTCCTCTCAGGGTATTATACGACTCCCTCCTCTCTGTCTCCTCTCAGGGTATTATACTACTCCCTCCCCTCTCTCTCCTCTCAGCGTATTATACTACTCCCTCCTCTCTCTCCTCTCAGGGTATTATACTACTCCCTCCTCTCTCGGGGTATTATACCTCTCCCTCCTCTCTCTCTCCTCTCAGGGTATTATACTACTCCCTCGCCTCTCTCTCCTCTCAGGGTATTATACTACTCCCTCCTCTATCTCTCCTCTCATGGTATTATACTACTCCCTCGCCTCTCTCTCCTCTCAGGGTATTATACTACTCCCTCCTCTCTCGGGGTATTATACCTCTCCCTCCTCTCTCTCTCCTCTCAGGGTATTATACTACTCCCTCCTCTATCTCTCCTCTCAGAGTATTATACTACTCCCTCCTCTATCTCTCCTCTCAGGGTATTATACTACTCCCTCCTCTCTCGGGGTATTATACTACTCCCTCCTCTCTCAGGGTATTATACTACTCCCTCCTCTATCTCTCCTCTCAGAGTATTATACTACTCCCTCCTCTATCTCTCCTCTCAGGGTATTATACTACTCCCTCCTCTCTCTCTACTCTCATGGTATTATACTACTCCCTCCTTTCTCCCCCCTCTCAGGTTATAATACTACTCCCTCCTCTCAGGGTATTATACTACTCCCTCCTCTATCTCTCCTGTCAGGGTATTATACTACTCCCTCCTCTCAGGGTATTATACTATTATACTACTCCCTCCTCTCTCTCTTCTCTCAGCGTATCATACTACTCCCTCCCCTCTCTCTACTCTCAGGGTATTATACTACTCCCTCCTCTCTCTCTTCTATCAGGGTATTATACTACTCCCTCCCCTCTCTCTACTCTCAGGGTATTATACTACTCCCTCCTCTCTCTCCTCTCAGGGTATTATACTTCTCCCTCCTCTCTCTCTTCTCTCAGGGTATTTTACTATTCCATCCTCTGTCTCTACTCCCAGGGTATTACACTTCTCCATCCCCACTCCTTCCTCTCAGGGTATTATACTTCTCCATCCCCACTCTTTCCTCTCAGGATATTATACTACTCCCTCCCTCTCTCTCCTCTCAGGGTATTAATCTACTCCCTCCTCTCTTTTCTCTCAGGGTATTAAACCATCCCTCCTCTCTCTCTACTCTCAGGATATTATACTAATCCCTCCTCTCTCTCTCCTCTCAGAGTATTATACTTCTCCCTCCTTTCTCTATAATCTCAGGGTATTATACTACTCCCTCCTCCCTCCTATCTCTCTACTCTCCGGGTATTATACTACTCCCTCCTCTCTCTACTCCCAGGGTATTATACTACTCCCTCATCTCTCTCTCCTCTCGGGGTATTATACTACTCCCTCATCTCTCTCTCCTCTCGGGGTATTATACTACTCCCCCTCTCTCTCTTCTCTCAGGGTATTATACTACTCCCTCGGGGTATTATACCTCTCCCTCCCCTCTCTCTCCTCTCAGGGTATTATACTACTCCCTCCTCTCTCTCTCGGGGTATTATACTTCTCCCTCCCCTCTCTCTCCTCTCAGGGTATTATACTACTCCCTCCTCTATCTCTCCTCTCAGGGTATTATACTACTCCCTCCTCTCTCGGGGTATTATACTTCTCCCTCCTCTCTCTCTCCTCTCAGCGTATTATACTACTCCCTCGCCTCTCTCTCCTCTCAAGGTATTATACTACTCCCTCCTCTCTCTCTCCTCTCATGGTATTATACTACTCCCTCGCCTCTCTCTCCTCTCAGGGTATTATACTACTCCCTCGGGGTATTATACCTCTCCCTCCCCTCTCTCTCCTCTCAGGGTATTATACTACTCCCTCCTCTCTCTCTCGGGGTATTATACTTCTCCCTCCCCTCTCTCTCCTCTCAGGGTATTATACTACTCCCTCCTCTATCTCTCCTCTCAGGGTATTATACTACTCCCTCCTCTCTCGGGGTATTATACTTCTCCCTCCTCTCTCTCTCCTCTCAGCGTATTATACTACTCCCTCGCCTCTCTCTCCTCTCAAGGTATTATACTACTCCCTCCTCTCTCTCTCCTCTCAGGGTATTATACTACTCCCTCCTCTCTCTCTTCTCTCAGGGTATTATTCTACCCCCTCCCCTCTCTCTCCTCTCAGCGTATTATACTACTCCCTCCTCTATCTCCTCTCAGGGTATTATACGACTCCCTCCTCTCTGTCTCCTCTCAGGGTATTATGCTACTCCCTCGCCTCTCTCTCCTCTCAGGGTATTATACTACTCCCTCCTCTCTCTCTTCTCTCAGGGTATTAATCCTCTCCCTCCTCTCTCTCTCCTCTCAGGGTATTATACTACTCCCTCCTCTATCTCTCCTCTCAGGGTATTATACTACTCCCTCCTCTCTCTCTCTCTGGGTATTATACTTCTCCCTCCCCTCTCTCTCCTCTCAGGGTATTATACATCTCCCTCCCCTCTCTCTCTCTCAGGGTATTATACTTCTCCCTCCTCTCTCTCTACTCTCATGGTATTATACTACTCCCTCCTTTCTCCAACCTCTCAGGTTATAATACTACTCCCTCCTCTCAGGGTATTATACTACTCTCTCCCCCCTCAGGGTATTATACTACTCCCTCCTCTATCTCTCCTGTCAGGGTATTATACTACTCCCTCCTTTCTCCCCCCTCTCAGGGTATAATACTACTCCCTCCCCTCTCTCTCCTCTCAGGGTATTATACTACTCCCTCCTCTCTCTCTCCTCTCAGGGTATTATACGACTCCCTCCTCTCTGTCTCCTCTCAGGGTATTATACTACTCCCTCCTCTATCTCTCCTCTCAGGGTATTATACTACTCCCTCCTCTCTCTATCTCCTCTCAGGGTATTATTCTACTTCCTCCCCTCTCTCTCCTCTCAGCGTATTATACTACAACCTCCTCTCTCTCCTCTCAGGGTATTATACGACTCCCTCCTCTCTGTCTCCTCTCAGGGTATTATACTACTCCCTCCCCTCTCTCTCCTCTCAGCGTATTATACTACTCCCTCCTCTCTCTCCTCTCAGGGTATTATACTACTCCCTCCTCTATCTCTCCTCTCAGGGTATTATACTACTCCCTCCTCTCTCTATCTCCTCTCAGGGTATTATTCTACTTCCTCCCCTCTCTCTCCTCTCAGCGTATTATACTACAACCTCCTCTCTCTCCTCTCAGGGTATTATACGACTCCCTCCTCTCTGTCTCCTCTCAGGGTATTATACTACTCCCTCCCCTCTCTCTCCTCTCAGGGTATTATACTTCTCCCTCCTCTCTCTCTTCTCTCAGGGTATTTTACTATTCCATCCTCTGTCTCTACTCCCAGGGTATTACACTTCTCCATCCCCACTCCTTCTTCTCAGGGTATTATACTTCTCCATCCCCACTCTTTCCTCTCAGGATATTATACTACTCCCTCCCTCTCTCTCCTCTCAGGGTATTAATCTACTCCCTCCTCTCTTTTCTCTCAGGGTATTAAACCATCCCTCCTCTCTCTCTACTCTCAGGATATTATACTAATCCCTCCCCTCTCTCTCCTCTCAGCGTATTATACTACTCCCTCCTCTATCTCCTCTCAGGGTATTATACGACTCCCTCCTCTCTGTCTCCTCTCAGGGTATTATGCTACTCCCTCGCCTCTCTCTCCTCTCAGGGTATTATACTACTCCCTCCTCTCTCTCTTCTCTCGGGGTATTAATCCTCTCCCTCCTCTCTCTCTCCTCTCAGGGTATTATACTACTCCCTCCTCTATCTCTCCTCTCAGGGTATTATACTACTCCCTCCTCTCTCTCTCTCGGGGTATTATACTTCTCCCTCCCCTCTCTCTCCTCTCAGGGTATTATACATCTCCCTCCCCTCTCTCTCTCTCAGGGTATTATACTTCTCCCTCCTCTCTCTCTACTCTCATGGTATTATACTACTCCCTCCTTTCTCCCCCTCTCAGGTTATAATACTACTCCCTCCTCTCAGGGTATTATACTACTCTCTCCCCCCTCAGGGTATTATACTACTCCCTCCCCTCTCTCTCCTCTCAGCGTATTATACTACAACCTCCTCTCTCTCCTCTCAGGGTATTATACGACTCCCTCCTCTCTGTCTCCTCTCAGGGTATTATACTACTCCCTCCCCTCTCTCTCCTCTCAGCGTATTATACTACTCCCTCCTCTCTCTCCTCTCAGGGTATTATACTACTCCCTCCTCTATCTCTCCTCTCAGGGTATTATACTACTCCCTCCTCTCTCTATCTCCTCTCAGGGTATTATTCTACTTCCTCCCCTCTCTCTCCTCTCAGCGTATTATACTACAACCTCCTCTCTCTCCTCTCAGGGTATTATACGACTCCCTCCTCTCTGTCTCCTCTCAGGGTATTATACTACTCCCTCCCCTCTCTCTCCTCTCAGGGTATTATACTTCTCCCTCCTCTCTCTCTTCTCTCAGGGTATTTTACTATTCCATCCTCTGTCTCTACTCCCAGGGTATTACACTTCTCCATCCCCACTCCTTCCTCTCAGGGTATTATACTTCTCCATCCCCACTCTTTCCTCTCAGGATATTATACTACTCCCTCCCTCTCTCTCCTCTCAGGGTATTAATCTACTCCCTCCTCTCTTTTCTCTCAGGGTATTAAACCATCCCTCCTCTCTCTCTACTCTCAGGATATTATACTAATCCCTCCTCTCTCTCTCCTCTCAGAGTATTATACTTCTCCCTCCTTTCTCTATAATCTCAGGGTATTATACTACTCCCTCCTCTCTCTCTTCTATCAGGGTATTATACTACTCCCTCCCCTCTCTCTTCTCTCAGTGTATTATACTACTCCCTCCTCCCTCCTATCTCTCTACTCTCCGGGTATTATACTACTCCCTCCTCTCTCTACTCCCAGGGTATTATACTACTCCCTCATCTCTCTCTCCTCTCGGGGTATTATACTACTCCCTCATCTCTCTCTCCTCTCGGGGTATTATACTACTCCCCCTCTCTCTCTTCTCTCAGGGTATTATACTACTCCCTCGGGGTATTATACCTCTCCCTCCCCTCTCTCTCCTCTCAGGGTATTATACTACTCCCTCCTCTCTCTCTCGGGGTATTATACTTCTCCCTCCCCTCTCTCTCCTCTCAGGGTATTATACTACTCCCTCCTCTATCTCTCCTCTCAGGGTATTATACTACTCCCTCCTCTCTCGGGGTATTATACTTCTCCCTCCTCTCTCTCTCCTCTCAGCGTATTATACTACTCCCTCGCCTCTCTCTCCTCTCAAGGTATTATACTACTCCCTCCTCTCTCTCTCCTCTCATGGTATTATACTACTCCCTCGCCTCTCTCTCCTCTCAGGGTATTATACTACTCCCTCGGGGTATTATACCTCTCCCTCCCCTCTCTCTCCTCTCAGGGTATTATACTACTCCCTCCTCTCTCTCTCGGGGTATTATACTTCTCCCTCCCCTCTCTCTCCTCTCAGGGTATTATACTACTCCCTCCTCTATCTCTCCTCTCAGGGTATTATACTACTCCCTCCTCTCTCGGGGTATTATACTACTCCCTCCTCTCTCTCTCCTCTCAGCGTATTATACTACTCCCTCGCCTCTCTCTCCTCTCAAGGTATTATACTACTCCCTCCTCTCTCTCTCCTCTCAGGGTATTATACTACTCCCTCCTCTCTCTCTTCTCTCAGGGTATTATTCTACCCCCTCCCCTCTCTCTCCTCTCAGCGTATTATACTACTCCCTCCTCTATCTCCTCTCAGGGTATTATACGACTCCCTCCTCTCTGTCTCCTCTCAGGGTATTATGCTACTCCCTCGCCTCTCTCTCCTCTCAGGGTATTATACTACTCCCTCCTCTCTCTCTTCTCTCGGGGTATTAATCCTCTCCCTCCTCTCTCTCTCCTCTCAGGGTATTATACTACTCCCTCCTCTATCTCTCCTCTCAGGGTATTATACTACTCCCTCCTCTCTCTCTCTCGGGGTATTATACTTCTCCCTCCCCTCTCTCTCCTCTCAGGGTATTATACATCTCCCTCCCCTCTCTCTCTCTCAGGGTATTATACTTCTCCCTCCTCTCTCTCTACTCTCATGGTATTATACTACTCCCTCCTTTCTCCCCCTCTCAGGTTATAATACTACTCCCTCCTCTCAGGGTATTATACTACTCTCTCCCCCCTCAGGGTATTATACTACTCCCTCCTCTATCTCTCCTGTCAGGGTATTATACTACTCCCTCCTTTCTCCCCCCTCTCAGGGTATAATACTACTCCCTCCCCTCTCTCTCCTCTCAGGGTATTATACTACTCCCTCCTCTCTCTCTCCTCTCAGGGTATTATACGACTCCCTCCTCTCTGTCTCCTCTCAGGGTATTATACTACTCCCTCCTCTATCTCTCCTCTCAGGGTATTATACTACTCCCTCCTCTCTCTATCTCCTCTCAGGGTATTATTCTACTTCCTCCCCTCTCTCTCCTCTCAGCGTATTATACTACAACCTCCTCTCTCTCCTCTCAGGGTATTATACGACTCCCTCCTCTCTGTCTCCTCTCAGGGTATTATACTACTCCCTCCCCTCTCTCTCCTCTCAGCGTATTATACTACTCCCTCCTCTCTCTCCTCTCAGGGTATTATACTACTCCCTCCTCTATCTCTCCTCTCAGGGTATTATACTACTCCCTCCTCTCTCTATCTCCTCTCAGGGTATTATTCTACTTCCTCCCCTCTCTCTCCTCTCAGCGTATTATACTACAACCTCCTCTCTCTCCTCTCAGGGTATTATACGACTCCCTCCTCTCTGTCTCCTCTCAGGGTATTATACTACTCCCTCCCCTCTCTCTCCTCTCAGGGTATTATACTTCTCCCTCCTCTCTCTCTTCTCTCAGGGTATTTTACTATTCCATCCTCTGTCTCTACTCCCAGGGTATTACACTTCTCCATCCCCACTCCTTCCTCTCAGGGTATTATACTTCTCCATCCCCACTCTTTCCTCTCAGGATATTATACTACTCCCTCCCTCTCTCTCCTCTCAGGGTATTAATCTACTCCCTCCTCTCTTTTCTCTCAGGGTATTAAACCATCCCTCCTCTCTCTCTACTCTCAGGATATTATACTAATCCCTCCTCTCTCTCTCCTCTCAGAGTATTATACTTCTCCCTCCTTTCTCTATAATCTCAGGGTATTATACTACTCCCTCCTCTCTCTCTTCTATCAGGGTATTATACTACTCCCTCCCCTCTCTCTTCTCTCAGTGTATTATACTACTCCCTCCTCCCTCCTATCTCTCTACTCTCCGGGTATTATACTACTCCCTCCTCTCTCTACTCCCAGGGTATTATACTACTCCCTCATCTCTCTCTCCTCTCGGGGTATTATACTACTCCCTCATCTCTCTCTCCTCTCGGGGTATTATACTACTCCCCCTCTCTCTCTTCTCTCAGGGTATTATACTACTCCCTCGGGGTATTATACCTCTCCCTCCCCTCTCTCTCCTCTCAGGGTATTATACTACTCCCTCCTCTCTCTCTCGGGGTATTATACTTCTCCCTCCCCTCTCTCTCCTCTCAGGGTATTATACTACTCCCTCCTCTATCTCTCCTCTCAGGGTATTATACTACTCCCTCCTCTCTCGGGGTATTATACTTCTCCCTCCTCTCTCTCTCCTCTCAGCGTATTATACTACTCCCTCGCCTCTCTCTCCTCTCAAGGTATTATACTACTCCCTCCTCTCTCTCTCCTCTCATGGTATTATACTACTCCCTCGCCTCTCTCTCCTCTCAGGGTATTATACTACTCCCTCGGGGTATTATACCTCTCCCTCCCCTCTCTCTCCTCTCAGGGTATTATACTACTCCCTCCTCTCTCTCTCGGGGTATTATACTTCTCCCTCCCCTCTCTCTCCTCTCAGGGTATTATACTACTCCCTCCTCTATCTCTCCTCTCAGGGTATTATACTATTCCCTCCTCTCTCGGGGTATTATACTACTCCCTCCTCTCTCTCTCCTCTCAGCGTATTATACTACTCCCTCGCCTCTCTCTCCTCTCAAGGTATTATACTACTCCCTCCTCTCTCTCTCCTCTCAGGGTATTATACTACTCCCTCCTCTCTCTCTTCTCTCAGGGTATTATTCTACCCCCTCCCCTCTCTCTCCTCTCAGCGTATTATACTACTCCCTCCTCTTTCTCCTCTCAGGGTATTATACGACTCCCTCCTCTCTGTCTCCTCTCAGGGTATTATGCTACTCCCTCGCCTCTCTCTCCTCTCAGGGTATTATACTACTCCCTCCTCTCTCTCTTCTCTCGGGGTATTAATCCTCTCCCTCCTCTCTCTCCTCTCAGGGTATTATACTACTCCCTCCTCTATCTCTCCTCTCAGGGTATTATACTACTCCCTCCTCTCTCTCTCTCGGGGTATTATACTTCTCCCTCCCCTCTCTCTCCTCTCAGGGTATTATACATCTCCCTCCCCTCTCTCTCTCTCAGGGTATTATACTTCTCCCTCCTCTCTCTCTACTCTCATGGTATTATACTACTCCCTCCTTTCTCCCCCTCTCAGGTTATAATACTACTCCCTCCTCTCAGGGTATTATACTACTCTCTCCCCCCTCAGGGTATTATACTACTCCCTCCTCTATCTCTCCTGTCAGGGTATTATACTACTCCCTCCTTTCTCCCCCCTCTCAGGGTATAATACTACTCCCTCCCCTCTCTCTCCTCTCAGGGTATTATACTACTCCCTCCTCTCTCTCTCCTCTCAGGGTATTATACGACTCCCTCCTCTCTGTCTCCTCTCAGGGTATTATACTACTCCCTCCTCTATCTCTCCTCTCAGGGTATTATACTACTCCCTCCTCTCTCTATCTCCTCTCAGGGTATTATTCTACTTCCTCCCCTCTCTCTCCTCTCAGCGTATTATACTACAACCTCCTCTCTCTCCTCTCAGGGTATTATACGACTCCCTCCTCTCTGTCTCCTCTCAGGGTATTATACTACTCCCTCCCCTCTCTCTCCTCTCAGCGTATTATACTACTCCCTCCTCTCTCTCCTCTCAGGGTATTATACTACTCCCTCCTCTCTCGGGGTATTATACCTCTCCCTCCTCTCTCTCTCCTCTCAGGGTATTATACTACTCCCTCGCCTCTCTGTCCTCTCAGGGTATTATACTTCTCCCTCCTCTATCTCTCCTCTCATGGTATTATACTACTCCCTCGCCTCTCTCTCCTCTCAGGGTATTATACTACTCCCTCCTCTCTCGGGGTATTATACCTCTCCCTCCTCTCTCTCTCCTCTCAGGGTATTATACTACTCCCTCCTCTATCTCTCCTCTCAGAGTATTATACTACTCCCTCCTCTATCTCTCCTCTCAGGGTATTATACTACTCCCTCCTCTCTCGGGGTATTATACTTCTCCCTCCTCTCTCTCTCCTCTCAGGGTATTATACTACTCCCTCGCCTCTCTCTTCTCTCAGGTTATTATACTACTCCCTCCTCTCTCTCTACTCTCATGGTATTATACTACTCCCTCCTTTCTCCCCCCTCTCAGGTTATAATACTACTCCCTCCTCTCAGGGTATTATACTACTCCCTCCTCTATCTCTCCTGTCAGGGTATTATACTACTCCCTCCTTTCTCCCCCCTCTCAGGGCATAATACTACTCCCTCCTCTCAGGGTATTATACTACTCCCTCCTCTCTCTCTTCTCTCAGCGTATCATACTACTCCCTCCTCTCTCTCTTCTCTCAGGTTATTATACTTCCCCCTCCTCTCTCTCTCCTCTCAGGGTATTATACTACTCCCTCCTCTCTCTCTTCTCTCGGGATATTATACTTCCCCCTCCTCTCTCTCTACTCTCATGGTATTATACTACTCCCTCCTTTCTCCCCCCTCTCAGGGTATAATACTACTCCCCCCTCTCTGGGTATAATACTACTCCCTCCTCTCAGGGTATTATACTACTCCCTCCTCTATCTCTCCTGTCAGGGTATTATACTACTCCCTCCTTTCTCTCTTCTCTCAGGGTATTATACTACTCCCTCTCCCTCCTCTCAGCGTATTGTACTTCCCCCTCCTCTCTCTCTACTCTCATGGTATTATACTACTCCCTCCCTCTCTCTCCCGTCTCAGGGTATTATACAATTCCCTCCCCTCTCTCTACTCTCAGGGTATTATACTACTACCTCCTCTATCTCCTCTCATTGTATTATACTAATCCCTCCTCTCTCTCTCCTCTCAGAGTATTATACTACTCCCTACTTTCTCTATAATCTCAGGGTATTATACTACTCCCTCCTCTCTCTCTTCTATCAGGGTATTATACTACTCCCTCCCCTCTCTCTACTCTCAGGGTATTATACTACTCCCTCCTCCCTCCTCTCTCTCTACTCTCTGGGTATTATACTATTCCATCCTCTGTCTCTACTCCCAGGGTATTATACTTCTCCATCCCCACTCCTTCCTCTCAGGGTATTATACTACTCCCTCCCTCTCTCTCCTCTCAGGGTATTAATCTACTCCCTCCTCTCTCTTCTCTCAGGGTATTAAACCATCCCTCCTCTCTCTCTACTCTCATGATATTATACTAATCCCTCCTCTCTCTCTCCTCTCAGAGTATTATACTTCTCCCTCCTCTCTCTCTTCTCTCAGGGTATTATACTACTCCCTCCTCACTCTCTACTCTCAGGATATTATACTAATTCCTCCTCTCTCTCCTCTCAGAGTATTATACTACTCCCTCCTCACTCTCTACTCTCAGGATATTATACTAATTCCTCCTCTCTCTCCTCTCAGAGTATTATACTACTCCCTCCTTTCTCTATAATCTCAGGGTATTATACTTCTCCCTCCCCTCTCTCTTCTCTCAGGGTATTATACTACTCCCTCCTCCCTCCTCTCTCTCTACTCTCAGGGTATTATACTACTCCCTCCTCTCTCTACTCCCAGGGTATTATACTTCTCCATCCCCACTCCTTCCTCTCAGGGTATTATACTACTCCTTCCACTCTCTCTTCTCTCAGGGTATTATACTACTCCCTCATCTCTCTCTCATCTCAGGGTATTATACTACTCCCCCTCTCTCTCTCTCCTCTCAGGGTATTATACTACTCCCTCATCTCTCTCTCCTCTCGGGGTATTATACTACTCCCCCTCTCTCTCTCCTCTCAGGGTATTATACTACTCCCTCCTCTCTCTCTACTCTCAGGGTATTATACTACTCCCTCCTCTCTCTCTCCTCTGAGAGTATTATACTACTCCCTCCTCTCGCTCTTCTGTCAGTGTATTATACTACTCCCTCCCCTCTCTCTACTCTGAGAGTATTATACTACTCCCTCCTCTCTCTCTACTCTCAGGGTATTATACTACTCCCTCCTCTCTCTCTCCTCTGAGAGTATTATACTACTCCCTCCTCTCTCTCTACTCTCAGGGTATTATACTACTCCCTCCTCTCTCTCCTCTCAGGGTATTATACTTCTGCCTCCTCTCTCTCTTCTCTCAGGGTATTATACTACTCACTCTCTCCTCTCAGGGTATTATACTACTCCCTCCTCTCTCTCTTCTATCAGGGTATTATACTACTCCCTCCCTCTCTCTACTATCAGGGTATTGTACTACTCCTTCCTCTCTCTCCTCTCAGGGTATTATACTTCTCCCTCCTCTCTCTCTTCTCTCAGGGTATTATACGACTCCCTCCTCTCTCAACTCTCTGGGTATTATACTATTTCATCCTCTCTCTCTACTCCCAGGGTATTATACTACTCCCTCCTCCTTCCTCTCTCTCTACTCTCAGGGTATTATACTTCTCCCTCCTCTCTCTACTCTCTGGGTATTATACTATTCCATCCTCTGTCTCTACTCCCAGGGTATTACACTTCTCCATCCCCACTCCTTCCTCTCAGGGTATTATACTACTCCTTCCTATCTCTCTCCTCTCTCAGTATTATACTACTCCCTCCTTCTCTCTCTCTACTCTCAGGGTATTATACTACTCCCTTCTCTCTCTCCTCTCAGTGTATTATACTACTCCCTCCTCTCTCTCTACTCTCAGGGTATTATACTACTCCCTCCTCCTTCCTCTCTCTCTCCTCTCTGGGTATTATACTACTCCCTCCTCTCTCTCTCCTCTCTCAGTATTATACTACTCCCTCCTCCTTCCTCTCTCTCTACTCTCAGGGTATTATACTACTCCCTTCTCGCTCTCCTCTCAGTGTATTATACTACTCCCTTCTCTCTCTCACCTCTCAGTGTATTAACTACTCCCTCCTCTCTCGGGATTATACTACTCCCTCCTCTCTCTCTACTCTCAGGGTATTATACTACTCCCTTCTCTCTCTCTCCTCTCAGTGTATTAACTACTCCCTCCTCTCTCGGTATTATACTACTCCCTCTCTCTCTCTCTCCTCTCAGTGTATTATACTACTCCCCCCTCTCTCTATAATCTCAGGGTATTATACTACTCCCTCCTCTCTCTCTTCTATCAGGGTATTATACTACTCCCTCCCCTCTCTCTTCTCTCGGGGTATTATACTACTCCCTCCTCCCTCCTCTCTCTCTACTCTCAGGGTATTATACTACTCCCTCCTCTCTCTACTCCCAGGGTATTATACTTCTCCATCCCCACTCCTTCCTCTCAGGGTATTATACTACTCCCTCCTCTCTCTCTTCTATCAGGGTATTATACTACTCCCTCCCCTCTCTCTTCTCTCGGGGTATTATACTACTCCCTCCTCCCTCATCTCTCTCTCCTCTCAGGGTATTTTTCTACTCCCCCTCTCTGTCTCTCCTCTCAGGGTATTATACTACTCCCTTGTCTCTCTCTCCTCTCAGGGTATTATACTACTCCCTCTTCTCTCTCTCCTCTCAGGGTATTATACTACTCCCTCCTCTCTCTCCTCTCAGGGTATTATACTACTCCCTCTCTCTACTCTCAGGGTATTAAACAATCCATCCTCTCTCTCTACTCTCAGGATAGTATACTAATCCCTCCTCTCTCTCTCCTCTCAGAGTATTATGCTACTCCCTCCTCTCGCTCTTCTGTCAGTGTATTATACTACTCCCTCCCCTCTCTCTACTATAAGGGTATTATACTACTCCCTCCTCTCTCTCCTCTCAGGGTATTATACTTCTCCAACTTCTCTCTCTTCTCTCAGGGTATTATACTACTCACGCTCTCCTCTCAGGATATTATACTACTCCCTCCTCTCTCTCTTCTATCAGGGTATTATACTAATACCCCCCCCCCTCTCTCTACTATCAGGGTATTATACTACTCCCTCCCCTCTCTCTCCTCTCAGGGTATTATAGTACTTCCTTCTCTCTCTCCTCTCGGTGTATTAACTACTCCCTCCTCTCTCGGTATTATACTACTCCCTCCTCTCTCTCTACTCTCAGGGTATTATACTACTCCCTCCCTCTCTCTCTCTACTCTCAGGGTATTATACTACTCCCTTATCTCTCTCTCCTCTCAGTGTATTAACTACTCCCTCCTCTCTCGGTATTATACTACTCCCTCCTCTCTCTCTACTCTCAGGGTATTATACTACTCCCTCTCTCTCTCTACTCTCAGGGTATTATACTACTCCCTTCTCTCTCTCTACTCTCTCGGTATTATACTACTCCCCCCCTCTCTCTACTCTCAGGGTATTATACTACTCCCTCTCTCTCTCTACTCTCAGGGTATTATACTACTCCCCCCTCTCTCTATAATCTCAGGGTATTATACTACTCCCTCCCCTCTCTCTTCTCTCAGGGTATTATACTACTCCCTCCTCCCTCCTCTCTCTCTACTCTCAGGGTATTATACTACTCCCTCCTCTCTCTACTCCCAGGGTATTATACTTCTCCATCCCCACTCCTTCCTCTCAGGGTATTATACTTCTCCTTCCACTCTCTCTTCTCTCAGGGTATTATACTACTCCCTCATCTCTCTCTCCTCATAGGGTATTTTTCTACTCCCCCCCTCTCTCTCTCCTCTCAGGGTATTATACTACTCCCTCTTCTCTCTCTCCTCTCAGGGTATTATACTACTCCCTCTTCTCTCTCTCCTCTCAGGGTATTATACTACTCACTCTCTCTACTCTCAGGGTATTAAACAATCCCTCCTCTCTCTCTCCTCTCAGAGTATTATACTTCTCCCTCCTCTCTCTCTTCTCTCAGGGTATTATACTACTCCCTCCTCACTCTCTACTCTCAGGATATTATACTAATTCCTCCTCTCTCTCCTCTCAGAGTATTATACTACTCCCTCCTCACTCTCTACTCTCAGGATATTATACTAATTCCTCCTCTCTCTCCTCTCAGAGTATTATACTACTCCCTCCTTTCTCTATAAACTCAGGGTATTATACTACTCCATCCTCTCTCTCTTCTATCAGGGTATTATACTACTCCCTCCCCTCTCTCTTCTCTCAGGGTATTATACTACTCCCTCCTCCCTCCTCTCTCTCTACTCTCAGGGTATTATACTACTCCCTCCTCTCTCTACTCCCAGGGTATTATACTTCTCCATCCCCACTCCTTCCTCTCAGGGTATTATACTACTCCTTCCACTCTCTCTTCTCTCAGGGTATTATACTACTCCCTCATCTCTCTCTCCTCTCAGGGTATTATACTACTCCCCCTCTCTCTCTCTCCTCTCAGGGTATTATACTACTCCCTCATCTCTCTCTCCTCTCGGGGTATTATACTACTCCCCCTCTCTCTCTCCTCTCAGGGTATTATACTACTCCCTCCTCTCTCTCTACTCTCAGGGTATTATACTACTCCCTCCTCTCTCTACTCCCAGGGTATTATACTTCTCCATCCCCACTCCTTCCTCTCAGGGTATTATACTACTCCGTCCTCTCTCTTCTCTCAGGGTATTAAACAATCCCTCCTCTCTCTCTACTCTCAGGATAGTATACTAATCCCTCCTCTCGCTCTTCTGTCAGTGTATTATACTACTCCCTCCCCTCTCTCTACTCTCAGGGTATTATACTCCTCCCTCCTCTCTCTCCTCTCAGGGTATTATACTTCTGCCTCCTCTCTCTCTTCTCTCAGGGTATTATACTACTCACTCTCTCCTCTCAGGGTAATATACTACTCCCTCCTCTCTCTCTTCTATCAGGGTATTATACTACTCCCTCCCCTCTCTCTACTATCAGGGTATTGTACTACTCCTTCCTCTCTCTCCTCTCAGGGTATTATACTTCTCCCTCCTCTCTCTCTTCTCTCAGGGTATTATACGACTCCCTCCTCTCTCAACTCTCTGGGTATTATACTATTTCATCCTCTCTCTCTACTCCCAGGGTATTATACTACTCCCTCCTCCTTCCTCTCTCTCTACTCTCAGGGTATTATACTTCTCCCTCCTCTCTCTACTCTCTGGGTATTATACTATTCCATCCTCTGTCTCTACTCCCAGGGTATTACACTTCTCCATCCCCACTCCTTCCTCTCAGGGTATTATACTACTCCTTCCTATCTCTCTCCTCTCTCAGTATTATACTACTCCCTCCTTCTCTCTCTCTACTCTCAGGGTATTATACTACTCCCTTCTCTCTCCTCTCAGTGTATTATACTACTCCCTCCTCTCTCTCTACTCTCAGGGTATTATACTACTCCCTCCTCCTTCCTCTCTCTCTCCTCTCTGGGTATTATACTACTCCCTCCTCTCTCTCTCCTCTCTCAGTATTATACTACTCCCTCCTCCTTCCTCTCTCTCTACTCTCAGGGTATTATACTACTCCCTTCTCGCTCTCCTCTCAGTGTATTATACTACTCCCTTCTCTCTCTCACCTCTCAGTGTATTAACTACTCCCTCCTCTCTCGGGATTATACTACTCCCTCCTCTCTCTCTACTCTCAGGGTATTATACTACTCCCTTCTCTCTCTCTCCTCTCAGTGTATTAACTACTCCCTCCTCTCTCGGTATTATACTACTCCCTCTCTCTCTCTCTCCTCTCAGTGTATTATACTACTCCCCCCTCTCTCTATAATCTCAGGGTATTATACTACTCCCTCCTCTCTCTCTTCTATCAGGGTATTATACTACTCCCTCCCCTCTCTCTTCTCTCGGGGTATTATACTACTCCCTCCTCCCTCCTCTCTCTCTACTCTCAGGGTATTATACTACTCCCTCCTCTCTCTACTCCCAGGGTATTATACTTCTCCATCCCCACTCCTTCCTCTCAGGGTATTATACTACTCCCTCCTCTCTCTCTTCTATCAGGGTATTATACTACTCCCTCTTCCCTCATCTCTCTCTCCTCTCAGGGTATTTTTCTACTCCCCCTCTCTGTCTCTCCTCTCAGGGTATTATACTACTCCCTTGTCTCTCTCTCCTCTCAGGGTATTATACTACTCCCTCTTCTCTCTCTCCTCTCAGGGTGTTATACTACTCCCTCCTCTCTCTCCTCTCAGGGTATTATACTACTCCCTCTCTCTACTCTCAGGGTATTAAACAATCCATCATCTCTCTCTACTCTCAGGATAGTATACTAATCCCTCCTCTCTCTCTCCTCTCAGAGTATTATGCTACTCCCTCCTCTCGCTCTTCTGTCAGTGTATTATACTACTCCCTCCCCTCTCTCTACTATAAGGGTATTATACTACTCCCTCCTCTCTCTCCTCTCAGGGTATTATACTTCTCCAACTTCTCTCTCTTCTCTCAGGGTATTATACTACTCACGCTCTCCTCTCAGGATATTATACTACTCCCTCCTCTCTCTCTTCTATCAGGGTATTATACTACTCCCTCCCCTCTCTCTTCTCTCGGGGTATTATACTACTCCCTCCTCCCTCCTCTCTCTCTACTCTCAGGGTATTATACTACTCCCTCCTCTCTCTACTCCCAGGGTATTATACTTCTCCATCCCCACTCCTTCCTCTCAGGGTATTATACTTCTCCTTCCACTCTCTCTTCTCTCAGGGTATTATACTACTCCCTCATCTCTCTCTCCTCATAGGGTATTTTTCTACTCCCCCTCTCTCTCTCTCCTCTCAGGGTATTATACTACTCCCTCTTCTCTCTCTCCTCTCAGGGTATTATACTACTCCCTCTTCTCTCTCTCCTCTCAGGGTATTATACTACTCACTCTCTCTACTCTCAGGGTATTAAACAATCCCTCCTCTCTCTCTACTCTCAGGATAGTATACTAATCCCTCCTCTCTCTCTCCTCTCAGAGTATTATACTACTCCCTCCCCTCTCTCTACTCTCAGGGTATTATACTACTCCCTCCTCTCTCTCCTCTCAGGGTATTATACTTCTCCCTCTTCTCTCTCTTCTCTCAGGGTATTATACTACTCACGCTCTCCTCTCAGGATATTATACTACTCCCTCCTCTCTCTCTTCTATCAGGGTATTATACTACTCCCTCCTCTCTCTCTCCTCTCAGGGTATTATACTTCTCCCTCCTCTCTCTCTTCTCTCAGGGTATTATACGACTCCCTCCTCTCTCAACTCTCTGCGTATTATACTATTTCATCCTCCCTCTCTACTCCCAGGGTATTATACTACTCCCTCCTCCTTCCTCTCTCTCTACTCTCAGGGTATTATACTACTCCCTCCTCTCTCTACTCTCTGGGTATTATACTATTCCATCCTCTGTCTCTACTCCCAGGGTATTATACTTCTCCATCCCCACTCCTTCCTCTCAGGGTATTATACTACTCCCTCCTCTCTCTCTCCTCTCTGGGTATTATACTACTCCCTCCTCTCTCTCTCCTCTCTCGGTATTATACTACTCCCTCCTCTCTCTCTACTCTCAGGGTATTATACTACTCCCTCCCTCTCTCTCTCTACTCTCAGGGTATTATACTACTCCCTCTTCTCTCTCTCATCTCAGGTTATTATACTACTCCCTCCTCACTCTCTACTCTCAGGATATTATACTAATCCCTCCCCTCTCTCTCCTCTCAGGGTATTATACGACTCCCTCTTCTCTCTCTCCTCTCAGGGTATTATACTACTCCCTCATCTCTCTCTCCTCTCAGGGTATTATACTATTCCCCCCTCTCTCTCTACTCTCAGGGTATTATCCTACTCCCTCCTCTCTCTCTTCTCTCAGCGTATTATACTACTCCCTCCTCACTCTCTCTTCTCTCAGCGTATTATCCTACTCCCTCCTCTCTCTCTTCTCTCAGCGTATTATACTACTCCCTCCTCTATCTCTCATCTCAATCTATTATACTTCTCCATCCCCACTCCCTCCTCTCAGTGTATTATACTACTCCCTCTTCTCTCTCTCATCTCAGGGTATTATACTACTCCCTCCTCTCTCTCTCCTCTCAGGGTATTTTACTACTCCCTCCTCTCTCGGTATTATACTACTCCCCCCCCTCTCTCTACTCTCAGGGTATTATACTACTCCCTCTCTCTCTCTACTCTCAGGGTATTATACTACTCTCTTCTCTCTCTCTCTCCTCTCAGTGTATTATACTACTCCCCCCTCTCTCTATAATCTCAGGGTATTATACTACTCCCTCCCCTCTCTCTTCTCTCAGGGTATTATACTACTCCCTCCTCCCTCCTCTCTCTCTACTCTCAGGGTATTATACTACTCCCTCCTCTCTCTACTCCCAGGGTATTATACTTCTCCATCCCCACTCCTTCCTCTCAGGGTATTATACTTCTCCTTCCACTCTCTCTTCTCTCAGGGTATTATACTACTCCCTCATCTCTCTCTCCTCTCAGGGTATTTTTCTACTCCCCCTCTCTCTCTCCTCTCAGGGTATTATACTACTCCCTCTTTTCTCTCTCCTCTCAGGGTATTATACTACTCCCTCTTCTCTCTCTCCTCTCAGGGTATTATACTACTCGCTCTCTCTACTCTCAGGGTATTAAACAATCCCTCCTCTCTCTCTACTCTCAGGATAGTATACTAATCCCTCCTCTCTCTCTCCTCTCAGAGTATTATACTACTCCCTCCCCTCTCTCTACTCTCAGGGTATTATACTACTCCCTCCTCTCTCTCCTCTCAGGGTATTATACTTCTCCCTCTTCTCTCTCTTCTCTCAGGGTATTATACTACTCACGCTCTCCTCTCAGGGTATTATACTACTCCCTCCTCTCTCTCTTCTATCAGGGTATTATACTACTCCCTCCTCTCTCTCTTCTCTCAGGGTATTATACGACTCCCTCCTCTCTCAACTCTCTGCGTATTATACTATTTCATCCTCCCTCTCTACTCCCAGGGTATTATACTACTCCCTCCTCCTTCCTCTCTCTCTACTCTCAGGGTATTATACTACTCCCTCCTCTCTCTCTACTCTCAGGGTATTATACTACTCCCTCCCTCTCTCTCTCTACTCTCAGGGTATTATACTACTCCCTCCTCTCTCTCTACTCTCAGGGTATTATACTACTCCCTCTTCTCTCTCTCATCTCAGGTTATTAAACTACTCCCTCCTCTCTGGGTATTATACTACTCCCTCCTCACTCTCTACTCTCAGGATATTATACTACTCCCTCCTCTCTCTCTTCTCTCAGGGTATTATACGACTCCCTCCTCTCTCAACTCTCTGCGTATTATACTATTTCATCCTCCCTCTCTACTCCCAGGGTATTATACTACTCCCTCCTCCTTCCTCTCTCTCTACTCTCTGGGTATTATACTACTCCCTCCTCTCTCTCTACTCTCAGGGTATTATACTACTCCCTCCCTCTCTCTCTCTACTCTCAGGGTATTATACTACTCCCTCCTCTCTCTCTACTCTCAGGGTATTATACTACTCCCTCTTCTCTCTCTCATCTCAGGTTATTAAACTACTCCCTCCTCTCTGGGTATTATACTACTCCCTCCTCACTCTCTACTCTCAGGATATTATACTAATCCCTCCCCTCTCTCTCCTCTCAGGGTATTATACGACTCCCTCTTCTCTCTCTCCTCTCAGGGTATTATACTACTCCCTCATCTCTCTCTCCTCTCAGGGTATTATACTACTCCCCCCTCTCTCTCTACTCTCAGGGTATTATCCTACTCCCTCCTCTCTCTCTTCTCTCAGCGTATTATACTACTCCCTCCTCACTCTCTCTTCTCTCAGCGTATTATCCTACTCCCTCCTCTCTCTCTCCTCTCAGTGTATTATACTACTCCCTCTTCTCTCTCTCATCTCAGGGTATTATACTACTCCCTCCTCTCTCTCTCCTCTCAGGGTATTTTACTACTCCCATCTCACAGGGTATTATACTACTCCCTCTTCTCTCTCTCATCTCAGGGTATTATACTACTCCCTCCTCTCTCGGTATTATACTACTCCCCCCCTCTCTCTACTCTCAGGGTATTATACTACTCCCTCTCTCTCTCTACTCTCAGGGTATTATACTACTCCCTTCTCTCTCTCTCTCTCCTCTCAGTGTATTATACTACTCCCCCCTCTCTCTATAATCTCAGGGTATTATACTACTCCCTCCCCTCTCTCTTCTCTCAGGGTATTATACTACTCCCTCCTCCCTCCTCTCTCTCTACTCTCAGGGTATTATTCTACTCCCTCCTCTCTCTACTCCCAGGGTATTATACTTCTCCATCCCCACTCCTTCCTCTCAGGGTATTATACTTCTCCTTCCACTCTCTCTTCTCTCAGGGTATTATACTACTCCCTCATCTCTCTCTCCTCTCAGGGTATTTTTCTACTCCCCCCCTCTCTCTCTCCTCTCAGGGTATTATACTACTCCCTCTTTTCTCTCTCCTCTCAGGGTATTATACTACTCCCTCTTCTCTCTCTCCTCTCAGGGTATTATACTACTCGCTCTCTCTACTCTCAGGGTATTAAACAATCCCTCCTCTCTCTCTACTCTCAGGATAGTATACTAATCCCTCCTCTCTCTCTCCTCTCAGAGTATTATACTACTCCCTCCCCTCTCTCTACTCTCAGGGTATTATACTACTCCCTCCTCTCTCTCCTCTCAGGGTATTATACTTCTCCCTCTTCTCTCTCTTCTCTCAGGGTATTATACTACTCACGCTCTCCTCTCAGGATATTATACTACTCCCTCCTCTCTCTCTTCTATCAGGGTATTATACTACTCCCTCCTCTCTCTCTTCTCTCAGGGTATTATACGACTCCCTCCTCTCTCAACTCTCTGCGTATTATACTATTTCATCCTCCCTCTCTACTCCCAGGGTATTATACTACTCCCTCCTCCTTCCTCTCTCTCTACTCTCAGGGTATTATACTACTCCCTCCTCTCTCTACTCTCTGGGTATTATACTACTCCCTCTCTCTCTCTACTCTCAGGGTATTATACTACTCCCTCCTCTCTCTCTACTCTCAGGGTATTATACTACTCCCTCTTCTCTCTCTCATCTCAGGTTATTAAACTACTCCCTCCTCTCTGGGTATTATACTACTCCCTCCTCACTCTCTACTCTCAGGATATTATACTAATCCCTCCCCTCTCTCTCCTCTCAGGGTATTATACGACTCCCTCTTCTCTCTCTCCTTTCAGGGTATTATACTACTCCCTCATCTCTCTCTCCTCTCAGGGTATTATACTACTCCCCCCTCTCTCTCTACTCTCAGGGTATTATCCTACTCCCTCCTCTCTCTCTTCTCTCAGCGTATTATACTACTCCCTCCTCACTCTCTCTTCTCTCAGCGTATTATCCTACTCCCTCCTCTCTCCCTCCTCTCAGTGTATTATACTACTCCCTCTTCTCTCTCTCATCTCAGGGTATTATACTACTCCCTCCTCTCTCTCTCCTCTCAGGGTATTTTACTACTCCCTCCTCACTCTCTACTCTCAGGATTTTATACTAATCCCTCCCCTCTCCCTCCTCTCTCGGTATTATACTACTCCCTCCTCTCTCTCTCATCTCAAGGTATTATACTTCTCCATCCTCACTCTCTCCTCTCAGGGTATTATACTACTTCCTCCCCTCTCTCTCCTCCTAGGGTATTATACGACTCCCTCTCTCTCTCTACTCAGGGTATTAAACTACTCCCTCCTCTCTCTCTCCTCTCAGGTTATTATACGACTCCCTCTCTCTCTCTCTACTCTCAGGGTATTATACTACTCCCTCCTTCTCTCTCTCTCGGTATTATACTACTCCCACTTCTCTCTCTCATCTCAAGGTATTATACTAGTCCCTCCTCTCAGGGTATTATACTACTCCCTCCCCTCTCTCTACTCTCAGGGTATTATACTACTCCCCCCCCTCTCTCTACTCACAGGGTATTATACTACTCCCTCCCCTCTCTCTATTCTCAGGGTATTATACTACTCCCACTTCTCTCTCTCATCTCAAGGTATTATACTAGTCCCTCCTCTCAGGGTATTATACTACTCCCTCCCCTCTCTCTACTATCAGGGTATTATACTACTCCCTCCTCTCTCTCTCCTCTCAGGGTATTATACTACTTCCTCCTCTCTCTCTCCTCTCAGGGTATTATACTACTCTCTCCTCTCTCTCTACTATCAGGGTATTATACTTCTCCATCCTCACTCTCTCCTCTCAGGGTATTATACTACTTCCTCACCTCTCTCTCCTCTCAGGGTATTATACGACTCCCTCTTCTCTCTCTACTCAGGGTATTATACTACTCCCTTCTCTCTCTCTCCTCTCAGTTTATTAACTACTCCCTCCTCTCTCTGTATTATACTACTCCCTCCTCTCTCTCTACTCTCAGGGTATTATACTGCTCCCTCCCTCTCTCTCTCTACTCTCAGGGTATTATACTACTCCCTTCTCTCTCTCTCCTCTAAGTGTATTATACTACTCCCTCCTCTCTCGGTATTATACTACTCCCTCCTCTCTCTCTACTCTCAGGGTATTATACTACTCCCTCCCTCTCTCTCTCTACTCTCAGGGTATTATACTACTCACTCCTTCTCTCTCTCTCCTCTCAGGGTATTATACGACTCCCTCTTCTCTCTCTCCTTTCAGGGTATTATACTACTCCCTCATCTCTCTCTCCTCTCAGGGTATTATACTACTCCCCCCTCTCTCTCTACTCTCAGGGTATTATCCTACTCCCTCCTCTCTCTCTTCTCTCAGCGTATTATACTACTCCCTCCTCACTCTCTCTTCTCTCAGCGTATTATCCTACTCCCTCCTCTCTCCCTCCTCTCAGTGTATTATACTACTCCCTCTTCTCTCTCTCATCTCAGGGTATTATACTACTCCCTCCTCTCTCTCTCCTCTCAGGGTATTTTACTACTCCCTCCTCACTCTCTACTCTCAGGATTTTATACTAATCCCTCCCCTCTCCCTCCTCTCTCGGTATTATACTACTCCCTCCTCTCTCTCTCATCTCAAGGTATTATACTTCTCCATCCTCACTCTCTCCTCTCAGGGTATTATACTACTTCCTCCCCTCTCTCTCCTCCTAGGGTATTATACGACTCCCTCTCTCTCTCTACTCAGGGTATTAAACTACTCCCTCCTCTCTCTCTCCTCTCAGGTTATTATACGACTCCCTCTCTCTCTCTCTACTCTCAGGGTATTATACTACTCCCTCCTTCTCTCTCTCTCGGTATTATACTACTCCCACTTCTCTCTCTCATCTCAAGGTATTATACTAGTCCCTCCTCTCAGGGTATTATACTACTCCCTCCCCTCTCTCTACTCTCAGGGTATTATACTACTCCCCCCCCTCTCTCTACTCACAGGGTATTATACTACTCCCTCCCCTCTCTCTATTCTCAGGGTATTATACTACTCCCACTTCTCTCTCTCATCTCAAGGTATTATACTAGTCCCTCCTCTCAGGGTATTATACTACTCCCTCCCCTCTCTCTACTATCAGGGTATTATACTACTCCCTCCTCTCTCTCTCCTCTCAGGGTATTATACTACTTCCTCCTCTCTCTCTCCTCTCAGGGTATTATACTACTCTCTCCTCTCTCTCTACTATCAGGGTATTATACTTCTCCATCCTCACTCTCTCCTCTCAGGGTATTATACTACTTCCTCACCTCTCTCTCCTCTCAGGGTATTATACGACTCCCTCTTCTCTCTCTACTCAGGGTATTATACTACTCCCTTCTCTCTCTCTCCTCTCAGTTTATTAACTACTCCCTCCTCTCTCTGTATTATACTACTCCCTCCTCTCTCTCTACTCTCAGGGTATTATACTGCTCCCTCCCTCTCTCTCTCTACTCTCAGGGTATTATACTACTCCCTTCTCTCTCTCTCCTCTAAGTGTATTATACTACTCCCTCCTCTCTCGGTATTATACTACTCCCTCCTCTCTCTCTACTCTCAGGGTATTATACTACTCCCTCCCTCTCTCTCTCTACTCTCAGGGTATTATACTACTCACTCCTTCTCTCTCTCTCCTCTCTCATGGTATTATACTTCTCCCTCTTCTCTCTCTACTCTCAGGGTATTATACTGCTCCCTCCCTCTCTCTCTCTACTCTCAGGGTATTATACTACTCCCTTCTCTCTCTCTCCTCTAAGTGTATTATACTACTCCCTCCTCTTAGGGTATTATACTACTCCCTCCTCTCTCTCTCCTCTCAGGGTATTATACTACTCCCTCCCCTCTCTCTCCTCTCAGTGTATTATACTACTCCCTCCTCTCTGGGTATTATACTACTGCCTCCTCACTCTCTCCTCTCAGGGTATTATACTACTTCCTCTTCTCTCTCAACTCAGGGTATTATACTACTCCATCCTCTCTCTCTACTCGCAGGGTATTATACTACTCCCTCCCCTCTCTCTCCTCTCAGTGTATTATACTACTCCCTCCTCTCTCTCTACTCTCAGGGTATTATACTACTCCCTTCTCTCTCTCTACTCGCAGGGTATTATACTACTCCCTCCCCTCTCTCTCCTCTCAGTGCATTATACTACTCCCTCCTCTCTCTCTACTCTCAGGGTATTATACTACTCCCTCCTCACTCTCTACTCTCAGGATATTATACTACTCCATCCTCACTCTCTCCTCTCAGGGTATTATACTACTTCCTCTTCTCTCTCAACTCAGGGTATTATACTACTTCCTCTTCTCTCTCAACTCAGGATATTATACTTCTCCATCCTCACTCTCTCCTCTCAGGGTATTATACTACTCCCTCTTCTCTCTCTCCTCTCAGGGTATTATACTACTCCCTCATCTCTCTCTCCTCTCAGGGTATTATACTACTCCCCCCTCTCTCTCTACTCTCAGGGTATCATACTACTCCCTCCCCTCTCTCTCCTCTCAGTGTATTATACTACTCCCTCCTCTCTCTCTACTCTCAGGGTATTATACTACTCCCTCCCTCTCTCTCTCTACTCTCAGGGTATTATACTACTCCCTTCTCTCTCTCTCTTCTCAGTGTATTAACTACTCCCTCCTCTCTCTCTACTCTCAGGGTATTATACTACTCCCTCCCTCTCTCTCTCTACTTTCAGGGTATTATACTACTCCCTCCTCACTCTCTCTTCTCTCAGCGTATTATCCTACTCCCTCCTCTCTCTCTTCTCTCAGCGTATTATACTACTCCCTCCTCTATCGCTCATCTCAGTTTATTATACTTCTCCATCCCCACTCCCTCCTCTCAGTGTATTATACTACTCCCTCTTCTCTCTCTCATCTCAGGGTATTATACTACTCCCCCCTCTCTCTCTACTCTCAGGGTATCATACTACTCCCTCCCCTCTATCTTCTCTCAGGGTATTATACTACTCCCTCCTCTCTCTCTACTCTCTGGGTATTATAGTCTTCCATCCTCTCTCTCTACTCTCAGGGTATTATACTACTCCCTCCTCTCTCTCTACTCCCAGGGTATTATACTACTCCCTCCTCTCTCTCTCCTCTCAGGGCATTATACTACTCCCTCCTCTCTCGGTATTATACTACTCCCTCCTCTCTCTCTACTCCCAGGGTATTATACTACTCCCTCCTCTCTCTCTCAGGGCATTATACTACTCCCTCCTCTCTCGGTATTATACTACTCCCTCCTCTCTCTCTCCTCTCCGGGTATTATACTATTCCCCCCCCCTCTCTCTACTCTCAGGGTATCATACTACTCCCTCCCCTATCTCTTCTCTCAGGGTATTATACTACTCAAACCTATCTCTCTCCTCTCAGGGTATTATACTACTCCCCCCTACCTTTCTGCTCTTAGGGCATTATACTACTACCTCCTCTCTTTCTACTCTCAGGGCATTACACTTCTCCCTCCTCTCTCTCTACTCTCAGGGTATTATACTACTCCCTCCTCTCTCTCTCCTCTCAGGGTATTTTACTACTCCCTCCTCTCTCTCTACTCGCTGGGTATTATAGTCTTCCCTCCTCTCTCTCTACTCTCAGGGTATTATACTTCTCCATCCCCACTCCTTCCTCTCACGGTATTGTACTATTCCCCCCTATCTATCTACTCTCAGGGCATTATACTTCTCCCTCCTCTCTCTCTCCTCTCAGGGTATTATACTACTCCCTCCTCTCTCTCTACTCGCTGGGTATTATAGTCTTCCCTCCTCTCTCTCTACTCTCAGGGTATTATACTTCTCCATCCCCACTCCTTCCTCTCACGGTATTATACTATTCCCCCCTATCTATCTACTCTCAGGGCATTACACTTCTCTCTCCTCTCAGGGTATTATACTATCCCCCCCCCCCTCTCTCTACTCTCAGGGTATCATACTACTCCCTCCCCTATCTCTTCTCTCAGGTTATTATACTACTCAAACCTCACTCTCTCTCCTCTCAGGGTATTATACTACTACCTCCTCTCTATCTACTCTCAGGGCATTATACTTCTCCCTCCTCTCTCTCTCCTCTCAGGGTATTATACTATCCCCCCCTCTCTCTACTCTCAGGGTATCATACTACTCCATCCCCTATCTCTTCTCTCAGGGTATTATACTACTCAAACCTATCTCTCTCCTCTCAGGGTATTATACTACTCCCCCTATCTCTCTGCTCTCAGGGCATTATACTACTACCTCCTCTAATTCTACTCTCAGGGCATTATACTTCTCCCTCCTCTCTCTCTCCTCTCAGGGTATCATACTACCCCCTCCTCTCTTTCTACTCTCAGGGCATTACACTTCTCCCTCCTCTCTCTCTACTCTCAGGGTATTATACTACTCCCTCCTCTCTCTCTCCTCTCAGGGTATTTTACTACTCCCTCCTCTCTCTCTACTCGCTGGGTATTATAGTCTTCCCTCCTCTCTCTCTACTCTCAGGGTATTATACTTCTCCATCCCCACTCCTTCCTCTCAGGGTATTATACTATTCCCCCCTCTCTATCTACTCTCAGGGCATTATACTACTACCTCCTCTCTTTCTACTCTCAGGGCATTATACTTCTCCCTCCTCTCTCTCTCCTCTCAGGGTATCATACTACTCCCTCCTCTCTTTCTACTCTCAGGGCATTACACTTCTCCCTCCTCTCAGGGTATTATACTACTCCCTCCTCTCTCTCTCCTCTCAGCGTATTATCCTACTCCCTCCTCTCTCTCTTCTCTCAGCGTATTATACTACTCCCTCCTCTATCGCTCATCTCAGTTTATTATACTTCTCCATCCCCACTCCCTCCTCTCAGTGTATTATACTACTCCCTCTTCTCTCTCTCATCTCAGGGTATTATACTACTCCCCCCTCTCTCTCTACTCTCAGGGTATCATACTACTCCCTCCCCTCTATCTTCTCTCAGGGTATTATACTACTCCCTCCTCTCTCTCTACTCTCTGGGTATTATAGTCTTCCATCCTCTCTCTCTACTCTCAGGGTATTATACTACTCCCTCCTCTCTCTCTACTCCCAGGGTATTATACTACTCCCTCCTCTCTCTCTCCTCTCAGGGCATTATACTACTCCCTCCTCTCTCGGTATTATACTACTCCCTCCTCTCTCTCTACTCCCAGGGTATTATACTACTCCCTCCTCTCTCTCTCAGGGCATTATACTACTCCCTCCTCTCTCGGTATTATACTACTCCCTCCTCTCTCTCTCCTCTCAGGGTATTATACTATTCCCCCCCCCTCTCTCTACTCTCAGGGTATCATACTACTCCCTCCCCTATCTCTTCTCTCAGGGTATTATACTACTCAAACCTATCTCTCTCCTCTCAGGGTATTATACTACTCCCCCCTACCTTTCTGCTCTTAGGGCATTATACTACTACCTCCTCTCTTTCTACTCTCAGGGCATTACACTTCTCCCTCCTCTCTCTCTACTCTCAGGGTATTATACTACTCCCTCCTCTCTCTCTCCTCTCAGGGTATTTTACTACTCCCTCCTCTCTCTCTACTCGCTGGGTATTATAGTCTTCCCTCCTCTCTCTCTACTCTCAGGGTATTATACTTCTCCATCCCCACTCCTTCCTCTCACGGTATTGTACTATTCCCCCCTATCTATCTACTCTCAGGGCATTATACTTCTCCCTCCTCTCTCTCTCCTCTCAGGGTATTATACTACTCCCTCCTCTCTCTCTACTCGCTGGGTATTATAGTCTTCCCTCCTCTCTCTCTACTCTCAGGGTATTATACTTCTCCATCCCCACTCCTTCCTCTCACGGTATTATACTATTCCCCCCTATCTATCTACTCTCAGGGCATTACACTTCTCTCTCCTCTCAGGGTATTATACTATCCCCCCCCCTCTCTCTACTCTCAGGGTATCATACTACTCCCTCCCCTATCTCTTCTCTCAGGTTATTATACTACTCAAACCTCACTCTCTCTCCTCTCAGGGTATTATACTACTACCTCCTCTCTATCTACTCTCAGGGCATTATACTTCTCCCTCCTCTCTCTCTCCTCTCAGGGTATTATACTATCCCCCCTCTCTCTACTCTCAGGGTATCATACTACTCCATCCCCTATCTCTTCTCTCAGGGTATTATACTACTCAAACCTATCTCTCTCCTCTCAGGGTATTATACTACTCCCCCTATCTCTCTGCTCTCAGGGCATTATACTACTACCTCCTCTAATTCTACTCTCAGGGCATTATACTTCTCCCTCCTCTCTCTCTCCTCTCAGGGTATCATACTACCCCCTCCTCTCTTTCTACTCTCAGGGCATTACACTTCTCCCTCCTCTCTCTCTACTCTCAGGGTATTATACTACTCCCTCCTCTCTCTCTCCTCTCAGGGTATTTTACTACTCCCTCCTCTCTCTCTACTCGCTGGGTATTATAGTCTTCCCTCCTCTCTCTCTACTCTCAGGGTATTATACTTCTCCATCCCCACTCCTTCCTCTCAGGGTATTATACTATTCCCCCCTCTCTATCTACTCTCAGGGCATTATACTACTACCTCCTCTCTTTCTACTCTCAGGGCATTATACTTCTCCCTCCTCTCTCTCTCCTCTCAGGGTATCATACTACTCCCTCCTCTCTTTCTACTCTCAGGGCATTACACTTCTCCCTCCTCTCAGGGTATTATACTACTCCCTCCTCTCTCTCTCCTCTCAGGGTATTATACTATTCCCCCCCCCCCCCCTCTCTCTACTCTCAGGGTATCATACTACTCCCTCCCCTATCTCTTCTCTCAGGTTATTATACTACTCAAACCTCACTCTCTCTCCTCTCAGGGTATTATACTACTACCTCCTCTCTTTCTACTCTCAGGGCATTATACTTCTCCCTCCTCTCTCTCTCCTCTCAGGGTATTATACTATCCCCCCCTCTCTCTACTCTCAGGGTATCATACTACTCCATCCCCTATCTCTTCTCTCAGGGTATTATACTACTCAAACCTATCTCTCTCCTCTCAGGGTGTTATACTACTCCCTCCTCTCTCTCTACTCTCAGGGCATTATACTACTCCCTCCTCTCTCGGTGTTATACTACTCCCTCCTCTCTCTCCTCTCAGGGTATTATACGACCTCCCCTCTCTCTACTCTCAGGGTATTATACTACTCCCTCCTTCTCTCTCTCTCCTCTCTCGGTATTATACTACTCCCTCTTCTCTCTCTACTCTCAGGGTATCATACTACTCCCTCCCCTATCTCTTCTCTGAGGGTATTATACTACTCAAACCTATCTCTCTCCTCTCAGGGTATTATACTACTCCCCCCTCTCTCTCTACTCTCAGGGTATTATACTACTCCCTCCTCTCTCTCTACTCTCTGGGTATTATAGTCTTCCCTCCTCTTATTCTACTCTCAGGGCATTATATTTCTCCCTCCTCTCTCTCTCCTCTCAGGGTATCATACTACTCCCTCCTCTCTTTCTACTCTCAGGGCATTACACTTCTCCCTCCTCTCTCTCTACTCGCAGGGTATTATACTACTCCCTCCCCTCTCTCTCCTCTCAGTGTATTATACTACTCCCTCCTCTCTCTCTACTCTCAGGGTATTATACTACTCCCTCCCTCTCTGGGTATTATACTACTCCCTCCTCTATCGCTCATCTCAGTTTATTATACTTCTCCATCCCCTCTCTCTCCTCTCAGTGTATTATACTACTCCCTCTTCTCTCTCTCATCTCAGGGTATTATACTACTCCCCCCTCTCTCTCTACTCTCAGGGTATCATACTACTCCCTCCCCTCTATCTTCTCTCAGGGTATTATACTACTCCCTCCTCTCTCTCTACTCTCTGGGTATTATAGTCTTCCATCCTCTCTCCCTTCTCTCTCGGTATTATACTACTCCCCCCTCTCTCTCTACTCTCAGGGTATCATACTACTCCCTCCTCTCTCTCTACTCTCAGGGTATTATACTTCTCCCTCCTCTCTCTCTACTCTCAGGGTATTATACTTCTCCATCCCCACTCCCTCCTCTCAGTGTATTATACTACTCCCTCCTCTCTCTCTCCTCTCAGGGCATTATACTACTCCCTCCTCTCTCGGTATTATACTACTCCCTCCTCTCTCTCTACTCCCAGGGTATTATACTACTCCCTCCTCTCTCTCTCAGGGCATTATACTACTCCCTCCTCTCTCGGTATTATACTATTCCCTCCTCTCTCTCTCCTCTCAGGGTATTATACTATTCCCCCCCCTCTCTCTACTCTCAGGGTATCATACTACTCCCTCCCCTCTCTCTTCTCTCAGGGTATTATACTACTCAAACCTATCTCTCTCCTCTCAGGGTATTATACTACTCCCCCTATCTCTCTGCTCTCAGGGCATTATACTACTACCTCCTCTTATTCTACTCTCAGGGCATTATACTTCTCCCTCCTCTCTCTCTCCTCTCAGGGTATAATACTACCCCCTCCTCTCTTTCTACTCTCAGGGCATTACACTTCTCCCTCCTCTCTCTCTACTCTCAGGGTATTATACTACTCCCTCCTCTCTCTCTCCTCTCAGGGTATAATACTACCCCCTCCTCTCTTTCTACTCTCAGGGCATTACACTTCTCCCTCCTCTCTCTCTCCTCTCAGGGTATCATACTACTCCCTCCTCTCTTTCTACTCTCAGGGCATTATACTTCTCCCTCCTCTCTCCCTCCTCTCAGGGTATTATACTACTCCCTCCTCTCTCTCTCCTCTCAGGGTATTATACTATTCCCCCCCCCCCCTCTCTCTACTCTCAGGGTATCATACTACTCCCTCCCCTATCTCTTCTCTCAGGTTATTATACTACTCAAACCTCACTCTCTCTCCTCTCAGGATATTATACTACTACCTCCTCTCTATCTACTCTCAGGGCATTATACTTCTCCCTCCTCTCTCTCTCCTCTCAGGGTATTATACTATCCCCCCCTCTCTCTACTCTCAGGGTATCATACTACTCCCTCCCCTATCTCTTCTCTCAGGGTATTATACTACTCAAACCTATCTCTCTCCTCTCAGGGTATTATACTACTCCCCCCTCTCTCTCTACTCTCAGGGCATTATACTACTCCCTCCTCTCTCGGTGTTATACTACTCCCTCCTCTCTCTCCTCTCAGGGTATTATACGACCCCCCCTCTCTCTACTCTCAGGGTATTATACTACTCCCTCCTTCTCTCTCTCTCCTCTCTCGGTATTATACTACTCCCTCTTTTCTCTCTACTCTCAGGGTATCATACTACTCCCTCCCCTATCTATTCTCTGAGGGTATTATACTACTCAAACCTATCTCTCTCCTCTCAGGGTATTATACTACTCCCTCCTCTCTCTCTACTCTCTGGGTATTATAGTCTTCCCTCCTCTTATTCTACTCTCAGGGCATTATACTTCTCCCTCCTCTCTCTCTCCTCTCAGGGTATCATACTACTCCCTCCTCTCTTTCTACTCTCAGGGCATTACACTTCTCCCTCCTCTCTCTCTACTCTCAGGGTATTATACTACTCCCTCCCCTCTCTCCTCTCAGTGTATTATACTACTCCCTCCTCTCTCTCTACTCTCAGGGTATTATACTACTCCCTCCCTCTCTGGGTATTATACTACTGCCTCCTCACTCTCTACTCTCAGGATATTATACTTCTCCATCCTCACTCTCTCCTCTCAGGGTATCATACTACTCCCTCTTCTCTCTCTCCTCTCAGGGCATTACACTTCTCCCTCCTCTCTCTCTACTCTCAGGGTATTATACTACTTCCTCTTCTCTCTCAACTCAGGGTATTATACTACTCCCCCCTCTCGCTCTACTCTCAGGGTATTATACTACTCCCTCCCTCTCTCTCTCTACTCTCAGGGTATTATACTACTCCCTTCTCTCTCTCTCCTCTCAGTGTATTAACTACTCCCTCCTCTCTCTCTACTCTCAGGGTATTATACTACTCCCTCCCTCTCTCTCTCTACTTTCAGGGTATTATACTACTCCCTCCTCACTCTCTCTTCTCTCAGCGTATTATCCTACTCCCTCCTCTCTCTCTTCTCTCAGCGTATTATACTACTCCCTCCTCTATCGCTCATCTCAGTTTATTATACTTCTCCATCCCCACTCCCTCCTCTCAGTGTATTATACTACTCCCTCTTCTCTCTCTCATCTCAGGGTATTATACTACTCCCCCCTCTCTCTCTACTCTCAGGGTATCATACTACTCCCTCCCCTCTATCTTCTCTCAGGGTATTATACTACTCCCTCCTCTCTCTCTACTCTCAGGGTATTATACTACTCCCTCCTCTCTCTCTACTCTCAGGGTATCATACTACTCCCTCCTCTCTCTCTACTCTCAGGGCATTACACTTCTCCCTCCTCTCTCTCTACTCTCAGGGTATTATACTACTTCCTCTTCTCTCTCAACTCAGGGTATTATACTACTCCCTCCTCTCTCTCTACTCGCAGGGTATTATACTACTCCCTCCCCTCTCTCTCCTCTCAGGGCATTACACTTCTCCCTCCTCTCTCTCTACTCTCAGGGTATTATACTACTTCCTCTTCTCTCTCAACTCAGGGTATTATACTACTCCCCCCTCTCGCTCTACTCTCAGGGTATTATACTACTCCCTCCCTCTCTCTCTCTACTCTCAGGGTATTATACTACTCCCTTCTCTCTCTCTCCTCTCAGTGTATTAACTACTCCCTCCCCTCTCTCTCCTCTCAGTGTATTATACTACTCCCTTCTCTCTCTCTCCTCTCAGTGTATTAACTACTCCCTTCTCTCTCTCTCCTCTCAGTGTATTAACTACTCCCTCCCCTCTCTCTACTCTCAGGGTATTATACTACTCCCTCCCTCTCTGGGTATTATACTACTCCCTCCTCTATCGCTCATCTCAGTTTATTATACTTCTCCATCCCCACTCCGTCCTCTCAGTGTATTATACTACTCCCTCTTCTCTCTCTCATCTCAGGGTATTATACTACTCCCCCCTCTCTCTCTACTCTCAGGGTATCATACTACTCCCTCCCCTCTATCTTCTCTCAGGGTATTATACTACTCCCTCCTCTCTCTCTACTCTCTGGGTATTATAGTCTTCCATCCTCTCTCTCTACTCCCAGGGTATTATACTACTCCCTCCTCTCTCTCTCAGGGCATTATACTACTCCCTCCTCTCTCGGTATTATACTATTCCCTCCTCTCTCTCTCCTCTCAGGGTATTATACTATTCCCCCCCCCTCTCTCTACTCTCAGGGTATCATACTACTCCCTCCCCTATCTCTTCTCTCAGGGTATTATACTACTCAAACCTATCTCTCTCCTCTCAGGGTATTATACTACTCCCCCTATCTCTCTGCTCTCAGGGCATTATACTACTACCTCCTCTTATTCTACTCTCAGGGCATTATACTTCTCCCTCCTCTCTCTCTCCTCTCAGGGTATCATACTACCCCCTCCTCTCTTTCTACTCTCAGGGCATTACACTTCTCCCTCCTCTCTCTCTACTCTCAGGGTATTATACTACTCCCTCCTCTCTCTCTCCTCTCAGGGTATTTTACTACTCCCTCCTCTCTCTCTACTCGCTGGGTATTATAGTCTTCTCTACTCTCAGGGTATTATACTTCTCCATCCCCACTCCTTCCTCTCAGGGTATTATACTATTCCCCCCTCTCTATCTACTCTCAGGGCATTATACTACTACCTCCTCTCTTTCTACTCTCATGGCATTATACTTCTCCCTCCTCTCTCTCTCCTCTCAGGGTATCATACTACTCCCTCCTCTCTTTCTACTCTCAGGGCATTACACTTTTCCCTCCTCTCAGGGTATTATACTACTCCCTCCTCTCTCTCTCCTCTCAGGGTATTATACTATTCCCCCCCCCCCCCCTCTCTACTCTCAGGGTATCATACTACTCCCTCCCCTATCTCTTCTCTGAGGGTATTATACTACTCAAACCTATCTCTCTCCTCTCAGGGTATTATACTACTCCCCCCTCTCTCTCTACTCTCAGGGTATTATACTACTCCCTCCTCTCTCTCTACTCTCAGGGTATTATACTATCCCCCTCTCTCTCTTCTCTCAGGTTGTTATACTACTCAAACCTCACTCTCTCTCCTCTCAGGATATTATACTACTACCTCCTCTCTATCTACTCTCAGGGCATTATACTTCTCCCTCCTCTCTCTCTCCTCTCAGGGTATTATACTACCCCCCCCTCTCTCTACTCTCAGGGTACCATACTACTCCCTCCCCTATCTCTTCTCTCAGGGTATTATACTACTCAAACCTATCTCTCTCCTCTCAGGGTATTATACTACTCCCCCCTCTCTCTCTACTCTCAGGGCATTATACTACTCCCTCCTCTCTCGGTGTTATACTACTCCCTCCTCTCTCTCCTCTCAGGGTATTATACGACCCCCTCTCTCTACTCTCAGGGTATTATACTACTCCCTCCTTCTCTCTCTCTCCTCTCTCGGTATTATACTACTCCCTCTTCTCTCTCTACTCTCAGGGTATCATACTACTCCCTCCCCTATCTCTTCTCTGAGGGTATTATACTACTCAAACCTATCTCTCTCCTCTCAGGGTATTATACTACTCCCCCCTCTCTCTCTACTCTCAGGGTATTATACTACTCCCTCCTCTCTCTCTACTCTCTGGGTATTATAGTCTTCCCTCCTCTTATTCTACTCTCAGGGCATTATATTTCTCCCTCCTCTCTCTCTCCTCTCAGGGTATCATACTACTCCCTCCTCTCTTTCTACTCTCAGGGCATTACACTTCTCCCTCCTCTCTCTCTACTCTCAGGGTATTATAATACTTCCTCTTCTCTCTCAACTCAGGGTATTATACTACTCCCTCCTCTCTTTCTACTCGCAGGGTATTATACTACTCCCTCCCCTCTCTCTCCTCTCAGTGTATTATACTACTCCCTCCTCTCTCTCTACTCTCAGGGTATTATACTACTCCCTCCCTCTCTGGGTATTATACTACTCCCTCCTCTATCGCTCATCTCAGTTTATTATACTTCTCCATCCCCACTCCCTCCTCTCAGTGTATTATACTACTCCCTCTTCTCTCTCTCATCTCAGGGTATTATACTACTCCCCCCTCTCTCTCTACTCTCAGGGTATCATACTACTCCCTCCCCTCTATCTTCTCTCAGGGTATTATACTACTCCCTCCTCTCTCTCTCTACTCTCTGGGTATTATAGTCTTCCATCCTCTCTCTCTACTCTCAGGGTATTATACTACTCCCTCCTCTCTCTCTACTCTCTGGGTATTATAGTCTTCCATCCTCTCTCTCTACTCTCAGGGTATTATACTACTCCCTCCTCTCTCTCTACTCTCTGGGTATTATAGTCTTCCATCCTCTCTCTCTACTCTCAGGGTATTATACTACTCCCTCCTCTCTCTCTACTCTCTGGGTATTATAGTCTTCCATCCTCTCTCTCTACTCTCAGGGTATTATACTACTCCCCCCTCTCTCTCTACTCTCAGGGTATCATACTACTCCCTCCCCTCTATCTTCTCTCTCGGTATTATACTACTCCCCCCTCTCTCTCTACTCTCAGGGTATTATACTACTCCCTCCTCTCTCTCTACTCTCAGGGTATTATACTATCCCCCTCTCTCTCTTCTCTCAGGTTGTTATACTACTCAAACCTCACTCTCTCTCCTCTCAGGATATTATACTACTACCTCCTCTCTATCTACTCTCAGGGCATTATACTTCTCCCTCCTCTCTCTCTACTCTCAGGGTATTATACTACCCCCCCCTCTCTCTACTCTCAGGGTACCATACTACTCCCTCCCCTATCTCTTCTCTCAGGGTATTATACTACTCAATCCTATCTCTCTCCTCTCAGGGTATTATACTACTCCCCCCTCTCTCTCTACTCTCAGGGCATTATACTACTCCCTCCTCTCTCGGTGTTATACTACTCCCTCCTCTCTCTCCTCTCAGGGTATTATACGACCCCCTCTCTCTACTCTCAGGGTATTATACTACTCCCTCCTTCTCTCTCTCTCCTCTCTCGGTATTATACTACTCCCTCTTCTCTCTCTACTCTCAGGGTATCATACTACTCCCTCCCCTATCTCTTCTCTGAGGGTATTATACTACTCAAACCTATCTCTCTCCTCTCAGGGTATTATACTACTCCCCCCTCTCTCTCTACTCTCAGGGTATTATACTACTCCCTCCTCTCTCTCTACTCTCTGGGTATTATAGTCTTCCCTCCTCTTATTCTACTCTCAGGGCATTATATTTCTCCCTCCTCTCTCTCTCCTCTCAGGGTATCATACTACTCCCTCCTCTCTTTCTACTCTCAGGGCATTACACTTCTCCCTCCTCTCTCTCTACTCTCAGGGTATTATAATACTTCCTCTTCTCTCTCAACTCAGGGTATTATACTACTCCCTCCTCTCTTTCTACTCGCAGGGTATTATACTACTCCCTCCCCTCTCTCTCCTCTCAGTGTATTATACTACTCCCTCCTCTCTCTCTACTCTCAGGGTATTATACTACTCCCTCCCTCTCTGGGTATTATACTACTCCCTCCTCTATCGCTCATCTCAGTTTATTATACTTCTCCATCCCCACTCCCTCCTCTCAGTGTATTATACTACTCCCTCTTCTCTCTCTCATCTCAGGGTATTATACTACTCCCCCCTCTCTCTCTACTCTCAGGGTATCATACTACTCCCTCCCCTCTATCTTCTCTCAGGGTATTATACTACTCCCTCCTCTCTCTCTCTACTCTCTGGGTATTATAGTCTTCCATCCTCTCTCTCTACTCTCAGGGTATTATACTACTCCCTCCTCTCTCTCTACTCTCTGGGTATTATAGTCTTCCATCCTCTCTCTCTACTCTCAGGGTATTATACTACTCCCTCCTCTCTCTCTACTCTCTGGGTATTATAGTCTTCCATCCTCTCTCTCTACTCTCAGGGTATTATACTACTCCCTCCTCTCTCTCTACTCTCAGGGTATTATACTACTCCCTCCTCTCTCTCTACTCTCAGGGTATTATACTACTCCCTCTTCTCTCTCTCATCTCAGTGTATTATACTACTCCCTCTTCTCTCTCTCATCTCAGGGTATTATACTACTCCCCCCTCTCTCTCTACTCTCAGGGTATCATACTACTCCCTCCCCTCTATCTTCTCTCTCGGTATTATACTACTCCCCCCTCTCTCTCTACTCTCAGGGTATTATACTACTCCCTCCTCTCTCTCTACTCTCAGGGTATTATACTACTCCCTCTTCTCTCTCTCATCTCAGTGTATTATACTACTCCCTCTTCTCTCTCTCATCTCAGGGTATTATACTACTCCCCCCTCTCTCTCTACTCTCAGGGTATCATACTACTTCCTCCCCTCTATCTTCTCTCTCGGTATTATACTACTCCATTCCCACTCCTTCCTCTCAGGGTATTATACTACTCCCTCCTCTCTCGGTATTATACTACTCCCTCATCTCTCTCTACTCCCAGGGTATTATACTACTCCCTCCTCTCTCTCTCAGGGCATTATACTACTCCCTCCTCTCTCGGTATTATACTATTCCCTCCTCTCTCTCTCCTCTCAGGGTATTATACTATTCCCCCCCCCTCTCTCTACTCTCAGGGTATCATACTACTCCCTCCCCTATCTCTTCTCTCAGGGTAATATACTACTCAAACCTATCTCTCTCCTCTCAGGGTATTATACTACTCCCCCTATCTCTCTGCTCACAGGGCATTATACTACTACCTCCTCTTATTCTACTCTCAGGGCAGTATACTTCTCCCTCCTCTCTCTCTCCTCTCAGGGTATCATACTACCCCCTCCTCTCTTTCTACTCTCAGGGCATTACACTTCTCCCTCCTCTCTCTCTACTCTCAGGGCATTTTACTACTCCCTCCTCTCTCTCTCCTCTCAGGGCATTTTACTACTCCCTCCTCTCTCTCTACTCGCTGGGTATTATAGTCTTCCCTCCTCTCTCTCTACTCTCAGGGTATTATACTTCTCCATCCCCACTCCTTCCTCTCAGGGTATTATACTATTCCCCCCTCTCTATCTACTCTCAGGGCATTATACTACTACCTCCTCTCTTTCTACTCTCAGGGCATTATACTTCTCCCTCCTCTCTCTCTCCTCTCAGGGTATCATACTATTCCCTCCTCTCTTTCTACTCTCAGGGCATTACACTTCTCCCTCCTCTCAGGGTATTATACTACTCCCTCCTCTCTCTCTCCTCTCAGGGTATTATACTATCCCCCCCCCCTCTCTCTACTCTCAGGGTATCATACTACTCCCTCCCCTATCTCTTCTCTCAGGTTATTATACTACTCAAACCTCACTCTCTCTCCTCTCAGGATATTATACTACTACCTCCTCTCTATCTACTCTCAGGGCATTATACTTCTCCCTCCTCTCTCTCTCCTCTCAGGGTATTATACTATCCCCCCCTCTCTCTACTCTCAGGGTATCATACTACTCCCTCCCCTATCTCTTCTCTGAGGGTATTATACTACTCAAACCTATCTCTCTCCTCTCAGGGTATTATACTACTCCCCCCTCTCTCTCTACTCTCAGGGTATTATACTACTCCCTCCTCTCTCTCTACTCTCTGGGTATTATAGTCTTCCCTCCTCTTATTCTACTCTCAGGGCATTATACTTCTCCCTCCTCTCTCTCTCCTCTCAGGGTATCATACTACTCCCTCCTCTCTTTCTACTCTCAGGGCATTACACTTCTCCCTCCTCTCAGGGTATTATACTACTCCCTCCTCTCTCTCTCCTCTCAGGGTATTATACTATTCCCCCCCCCCCCCCTCTCTCTACTCTCAGGGTATCATACTACTCCCTCCCCTATCTCTTCTCTCAGGTTATTATACTACTCAAACCTCACTCTCTCTCCTCTCAGGATATTATACTACTACCTCCTCTCTATCTACTCTCAGGGCATTATACTTCTCCCTCCTCTCTCTCTCCTCTCAGGGTATTATACTATCCCCCCTCTCTCTACTCTCAGGGTATCATACTACTCCCTCCCCTATCTCTTCTCTCAGGGTATTATACTACTCAAACCTATCTCTCTCCTCTCAGGGTATTATACTACTCCCCCCTCTCTCTCTACTCTCAGGGCATTATACTACTCCCTCCTCTCTCGGTGTTATACTACTCCCTCCTCTCTCGCCTCTCAGGGTATTATACGACCCCCCCTCTCTCTACTCTCAGGGTATTATACTACTCCCTCCTTCTCTCTCTCTCCTCTCTGGGTATTATAGTCTTCCATCCTCTCTCTCTCCTCTCAGGGCATTATACTACTCCCTCCTCTCTCGGTATTATACTACTCCCTCCTCTCTCTCTACTCCCAGGGTATTATACTACTCCCTCCTCTCTCTCTCAGGGCATTATACTACTCCCGTCTCTCTCGGTATTATACTACTCCCTCCTCTCTCTCTCCTCTCAGGGTATTATACTATTCCCCCCCCCCCTCTCTCTACTCTCAGGGTATCATACTACTCCCTCCCCTATCTCTTCTCTCAGGGTATTATACTACTCAAACCTCACTATCTCTCCTCTCAGGGTATTATACTACTACCTCCTCTCTTTCTACTCTCAGGGCATTATACTTCTCCCTCCTCTCTCTCTCCTCTCAGGGTATTATACTATCCCCCCCTCTCTCTACTCTCAGGGTATCATACTACTCCCTCCCCTATCTCTTCTCTCAGGGTATTATACTACTCAAACCTATCTCTCTCCTCTCAGGGTATTATACTACTCCCCCCTCTCTCTCTACTCTCAGGGCATTATACTACTCCCTCCTCTCTCTCCTCTCAGGGTATTATACGACTCCCCCTCTCTCTACTCTCAGGGTATTATACTACTCCCTCCTTCTCTCTCTCTCCTCTCTCGGTATTATACTACTCCCTCTTCTCTCTCTACTCTCAGGGTATCATACTACTCCCTCCCCTATCTCTTCTCTGAGGGTATTATACTACTCAAACCTATCTCTCTCCTCTCAGGGTATTATACTACTCCCCCCTCTCTCTCTACTCTCAGGGTATTATACTACTCCCTCCTCTCTCTCTACTCTCTGGGTATTATAGTCTTCCCTCCTCTTATTCTACTCTCAGGGCATTATACTTCTCCCTCCTCTCTCTCTCCTCTCAGGGTATCATACTACTCCCTCCCCTCTCTCTCCTCTCAGGGTATTTTACTACTCCCTTCTCTCAGGGTATTATACTACTCCCTCCTCTCTCTCTACTCTCTGGGTATTATAGTCTTCCCTCCTCTCTCTCTACTCTCAGGGTATTATACTTCTCCATCCCCACTCCTTCCTCTCAGGGTATTATACTATTCCCTCCTCTCTCTCTACTCTCAGGACATTATACTTCTCCATCCCTACTCTCTCCTCTCAGGGTATTATACTACTCCCTCCCTCCTCTCTCTCTACTCTCAGGGTATTATACTACTCCCTCCTCTCTCTCTCCTGTCAGGGCATTATACTACTCCCTCCTCTCTCGGTATTATACTACTCCCCCTCTCTCTCTCCTCTCAGGGTATTATACTCCTCCCTCCTCTCTCGGTATTATACTATTCCCTCCCTCTCTCCTCTCAGGGTATTATACTACACCTCTCTCTCCTCTCAGGGTATTATACTATTCCCTCCTCTCTCTCGCCTCTCAGAGTATTATACTATTCCCTCCTCTCTCTCCTCTCAGGGTATTATACTACTCCCTCCTCTCTCTCTTCTCTTGGGGTATTATACTACTCCCTCCTCTCTCTCTACTCTCAGGGTATTATACTACTCCCTCCTCTCGCTCTACTCTCAGGTTACTATACTACTCCCTCCTCTCTCTTCTCTCAGGGTATTAAACTACTCTCTCCTCTCTCTCTAATCTCAGGGTATTATACTACTCCCTCCTCTCTCTCTACTCTCAGGGTATTTTACTACTCCCTCCTCTCTCCTCTCTCTCTAATCTCAGGGTATTATACTACTCTCTCCTCTCTCTCTAATCTCAGGGTATTATACTACTCTCCCCTCTCTCTCTACTCTCAGGGTATTATTCTACTCCCTCCTCTCTCTCCTCTCAGGGTATTATACTACTCCCTCCTCTCTCTCTCCTCTCAGGGTATTATACTTCTCGAACCACACTATCTCCAATCAGGGTATTATACTAGTCCCTCCTCTCTCTCTACTCTCAGGGTATTTTTCTACTCTCTCCTCTCTCTCCTCTCTATCTACTCTCAGGGTATTATACTACTCCCTCTCCTCTCTCTCCTCTAAGGGTATTATACAACTCCCTCCCCCCTGTCTCCTCTCAGGGTATTATACTAGTCCCTCCTCTCTCTCTACTCTCAGGGTATTATACTTCTCCATCCCCACTCTCTCTCTTCATTGTATTTTACTACTCCCTCCTCTCTCCTCTCTCTCTAATCCCAGGGTATTATACTACTCTCTCCTCTCTCTCTAATCTCAGGGTATTATACTACTCTCTCCTCTCTGTCTACTCTCAGGGTATTATACTACTCCCTTCTCTCTCTCTACTCTCAGGGTATTATACTACTCCCTTCTCTCTCTATACTCTCAGGGTATTTTACTACTCTCTCCTCTCTCTCCTCTCTCTCTAATCTCAGGTTATTATACTACTCTCTCCTCTCTCTCTAATCTCAGGGTATTATACTACTCCCTCCTCTCTCTCTACTCTCAGGGTATTATACTACTCCCTCCTCTCTCCTCTCTATCTACTCTCAGAATATTATACTACTCTCTCCTCTCTCTCTAATCTCAGGTTATTATACTACTCTCTCCTCTCTCTCTAATCTCAGGTTATTATACTACTCTCTCCTCTCTCTCTAATCTCAAGGTATTATACTACTCCCTTCTCTCTCTCTCCTCTCAGGGTATTATACTAGTCCCTCCTCTCTCTCTACTCTCAGGGTATTATACTACTCCCTCGCCTCTCTCTCCTCTAAGGGTATTATACAACTCCCTCCCCTCTCTCTCCTCTAAGGGTATTATACAACTCCTTCCCCTCTGTCTCCTCTCAGGGTAAAAAACTACTCCATCCCCACTCTCTCCTCTCAGGGTATTATTCTACTCCCCCCTCTCTCTCCTCTCAGGGTATTCTACTACTCCCTCCCCTCTCTCTCCTCTCAGGGTATTATACTACTCCCTCTTTTTCTCTCTCTCTACTCTCAGCGTATTATACTTCTCCATCCCCACTCTCTCCTCTCAGGGTATTATACTACTCCCTCCTCTCTCTTCTCTCAGGGTATTAAACTACTCCCTCCTCTCTCTCTACTCTCAGGGTATTATACTACTCCCTCCTCTCTCTCTACTCTCAGGGCATTATACTTCTCCCTCGTCTCTCTCTACTCTCAGGGTATTGTACTACTCCCTCCTCTCTCTCCTCTCAGGGTATTATACTATTCCCTCCTCTCTCTCGCCTCTCAGAGTATTATACTACTCCCTCCTCTCTCTCTCCTCTCAGGGTATTATACTACTCCTCTCTTTCCTCTCAGGGTATTATACTACTCCCTCCTCTCTCTCTTCTCTTGGGGTATTATACTACTCCCTCCTCTTTCTCTACTCTCAGTGTATTATACTACTCCTTCCTCTCGCTCTACTCTCAGGTTATTATACTACTCCCTCCTCTCTCTTCTCTCAGGGTATTAAACTACTCTCTCCTCTCTCTCTAATCTCAGGGTATTATACTACTCCCTCCTCTCTCTCTACTCTCAGGGTATTTTACTACTCCATCCTCTCTCCTCTCTCTCTAATCTCAGGGTATTATACTACTCTCTCCTCTCTCTCTAATCTCAGGGTATTATACTACTCTCTCCTCTCTCTCTACTCTCAGGGTATTATTCTACTCTCTCCTCTCTCTCCTCTCAGGGTATTATACTACTCCCTCCTCTCTCGGTATTATACTACTCCCTCCTCTCTCTCTCCTCTCATTGCATTATTCTACTCCATCCTCTCTCTCTACTCTCGGGGTATTATACTACTCCCTCCTCTCTCTCTACTCTCAGGGTATTTTTCTAGTCTCTCCTCTCTCTCCTCTCTCTCTAATCTCACGTTATTATACTACTCTCTCCTCTCTCTCTAATCTCAGGGTATTATACTACTCCTTCCTCTCTCTCTACTCTCAGGGTATTTTACTACTCCCTCCTCTCTCCTCTCTATCTACTCTCAGAATATTATACTATTCCCTTCTCTCTCTCTCCTCTCAGGGTATTATACTACTCCCTCGCCTCTCTCTCCTCTAAGGGTATAATACAACTCCCTCCCCTCTGTCTCCTCTCAGGGTATTATACTAGTCCCTCCTCTCTCTCTCCTCTCAGGGTATTATACTAGTCCCTCCTCTCTCTCTACTCTCAGGGTATTATACTTCTCCATCCCCACTCTCTCTCCTCTCAAGGTATTATAATTCTCCTCTCTCTCCTCTCAGGGTATTATTCTACTCCCCCCTCTCTCTCTCATCTCAGGGTATTATACTACTCCCTCCACTCTCTCTCTTCTCAGGGTATTATACTACTCCCTCCTCTCTCTTCTCTCAGGGTATTATACTGCTCCCTCCTCTCTCTCTCTCCTCTCAGGGTATTATAATACTCCCCCCCTCTCTCTACTCTCAGGGTATTATACTTCTCCATCCCGACTCTCTCCTCTCAGGGTATTATACTACTCCCTTCTCTCTCCTCTCAGGGTATTATACTACTCCCTCCTCTCTCTCTCAGGGTATTATACTACCTTCTCCA
>NW_027258600.1:0-64515 GCF_045791955.1 Oncorhynchus clarkii lewisi
ATTTACTGTGGAAAAAAAGTGAATGAATTAACATTTAATTATTGTCATTGTTCATATAATGAACTAAGGATTGTTTAAATCTGAAATTATGTGTTTAATTATTTTGGGCCAACCACTAGTTCCAAATATTTCTTATGTTCTGTAAATGTCTCACCAAAGTTATTAGTATTTGATCATTTTGAGACTGTTTCAGATGCATCCATGTTGAGAAATGTAAATGACTGATATCATTCAAGGAGACATATTGATCTTTTGTTAACAATTTCTTTGAGGAAATGTCCATGATTAAGGTCCTGTGAAAAACGATGCATCCACACACAAATAATGTGGTGTTAAGATGTGAACTAATCAATGGTTGACACCTGTGTAGTTTTGATGGAGAAATTTGATTTAAAGACATATATACAGGCTATATAGAGGAGAGAGGCTATATACAGTAGAGAGGCTTTATACAGTAGTGAGGCTATATACAGTAGAGAGGCTTTATACAGTAGAGAGGCTATATACAGTAGAGAGGCTATATACAGTAGAGAGGCTATATACAGTAGAGAGGCTTTATACAGTAGAGAGGCTATATACAGTAGAGAGGCTATATACAGTAGAGAGGCTAAATAGAGGAGAGAGGCTATATACAGTAGAGAGGCTTTATACAGTAGTGAGGCTATATACAGTAGAGAGGCTTTATACAGTAGAGAGGCTATATAGAGGAGAGAGGCTATATACAGTAGAGAGGCTTTATACAGTAGTGAGGCTATATACAGTAGAGAGGCTATATACAGTAGAGAGGCTATATACAGTAGAGAGGCTATATACAGTAGAGAGGCTATATACAGTAGAGAGGCTATATAGAGGAGAGAGGCTATATACAGTAGAGAGGCTTTATACAGTAGTGAGGCTATATACAGTAGAGAGGCTTTATACAGTAGAGAGGCTATATACAGTAGAGAGGCTATATACAGTAGAGAGGCTATATACAGTAGTGAGGCTATATACAGTAGAGAGGCTTTATACAGTAGAGAGGCTATATACATTAGAGAGGCTATATACAGTAGAGAGGCTATATACAGTAGAGAGGCTTTATACAGTAGAGAGGCTATATAGAGGAGAGAGGCTATATACAGTAGAGAGGCTATATACAGTAGTGAGGCTATATACAGTAGAGAGGCTATATACAGTAGTGAGGCTATATACAGTAGTGAGGCTATATACAGTAGAGAGGCTATATAGAGTAGAGAGGCTATATACAGTAGAGAGGCTATATAGAGGAGAGAGGCTATATACAGTAGAGAGGCTATATACAGTAGTGAGGCTATATACAGTAGAGAGGCTTTATACAGTAGAGAGGCTATATACATTAGAGAGGCTATATACAGTAGAGAGGCTTTATACAGTAGAGAGGCTTTATACAGTAGAGAGGCTTTATACAGTAGAGAGGCTATATACAGTAGTGAGGCTATATACAGTAGAGAGGCTTTATACAGTAGAGAGGCTATATACAGTAGAGAGGCTATATACAGTAGAGAGGCTTTATACAGTAGAGAGGCTTTATACAGTAGAGAGGCTATATAGAGGAGAGAGGCTATATACAGTAGAGAGGCTTTATACAGTAGCGAGGCTATATACAATAGCGAGGCTATATACAGTAGAGAGGCTATATACAGTAGAGAGGCTATATAGAGTAGAGAGGCTATATACAGTAGAGAAGCTATATAGAGTAGAGAGGCTATATACAGTAGAGAGGCTATATACAGTAGAGAGGCTATATACAGTAGAGAAGCTATATAGAGTAGAGAGGCTATATACAGTAGAGAAGCTATATAGAGTAGAGAGGCTATATACAATAGCGAGGCTATATACAGTAGAGAAGCTATATAGAGTAGAGAGGCTATATACAGTAGAGAGGCTATATACAGTAGAGAGGCTATATAGAGTAGAGAGGCTATATACAGTAGAGAAGCTATATAGAGTAGAGAGGCTATATACAGTAGAGAGGCTATATACAATAGCGAGGCTATATACAGTAGAGAAGCTATATAGAGTAGAGAGGCTATATACAGTAGAGAAGCTATATAGAGTAGAGAGGCTTTATACAATAGCGAGGCTATATACAATAGCGAGGCTATATACAGTAGAGAGGCTATATACAGTAGAGAGGCTTTATACAGTAGAGAGGCTATATACAGTAGTGAGGCTATATACAGTAGAGAAGCTATATAGAGTAGAGAGGCTATATACAATAGCGAGGCTATATACAGTAGAGAGGCTATATACAGTAGTGAGGCTATATACAGTAGAGAGGCTATATACAGTAGAGAAGCTATATAGAGTAGAGAGGCTATATAGAGTAGAGAGGCTATATACAATAGCGAGGCTATATACAGTAGAGAGGCTATATACAGTAGTGAGGCTATATACAGTAGAGAGGCTATATACAGTAGAGAAGCTATATAGAGTAGAGAGGCTATATAGAGTAGAGAGGCTATATAGAGGCAACGGTTATTGGGGCTAATTGAGGTATTATGTACATGTAGGTGTGGTTAACGTGACTGTGTATACATGGTAAACAGAGAGTAGCAGCAGCGTAAACCTTCTTATATGGATTCCATATTGTCAGACTGTCTTCATTATACTATTCAAACTATTCAGATATGTTTAATAGGCATTTCTGTCTTCTGTTCTACTGAATATGCTTCTGGATAGTTAGTTGTTGGTTAGTGTCAACTGTTGATGTGTGTTGTGTTTGACACATTTGTTAGTGAATTGATTTGGTGTAAAACCAATAAAGGCATATAAAAGCACACACACACACGTCTAATTATATCTCTTTTATAGATCCAAGCCATGACATTTTCTACATGCATCCATGTCCATTGCATACTGTACATTCTATTGATTTGACTCCCATTGACTACCAGTAGTTTGCTGCTTTAAATGAATAGAGGATCAATGTCAAATGTTTTGCTGATCAACTGTTTCATCAACCTTCCCATTATTATGTTCAACATGTATTTTTCATTTATTTTGAATCATTCAGAATGACTGTCTGAATCTTGTCAGACAGCCTCCTATCCTAAGATGGTGGGCCTCCTTTCCTCTCTGCTCCCCTACTAACCCCCTGTGTTATGAGACAGATTCCATATCATGAACCAAATGTAAAAGCAAATTTATCAAACACATCATGATCTTGATTGGTGGCCAACGTGGGAAGTCCTCTCTTCCAGGGGATTTTCTGAAGCTTTGGGTTTGTTGCATTGATTCACCAGGCCTGTGAAGAAAATACACAACCTTGTTGAAGTTACATAAGAGGAGAGAGACTCACCACAACTAATGTCAGTATTTATGGGACTGGCCTCACCATTTCTTGATTCTATTCATGTATATCTGACACTGACAAAACCTCCATTGAAGTTTGCTTGAGTTTAATACCTGTGCAGAGATCCATAAACACTTACCAAATATTAGTTTAGCTGGTAACCTAAATGGGATGACATTGTAGTTAATATTTAGTCTCTTATGAGGCTTACAGTAGCATTTTCAGTAACTGGCATGTACAACTATTGTAACTTAAAGACAATATGATTTCACACTTGACAAAAAACCTGTGTAGAATGTGTTTCAGTTGATTATATTCTCTATCCTACTGTTGCATTAGACTTACAACTGCGTACGGTTAAATATCCTCCCTGACATTCAACATCTGCAACAAGACGACGACCCCTGTAATCCGTTTGTTTACAGTTCCATGTCTGACGTCCTTCCTTTACAAACATATCCTGTGTAAGATCCAGCCAATATTTAACCCTTTTTTCCAGTTTGCAGCCCACTTTGTAAAAAGAGAATTAATATATAAGTGTTAATGAAGGTTTATACATTGAGTTTGTGATAATATATTTTATAGGGACTCATTTACAGTCGACTTTAAACATAATAAACTAAACTAAATTATAAACAATTGATAAACAAAGAAAACATTGTGTTAATTAAGTACTGTATATTCTGTTTCTTTGTGTTGTGTGTAGTTCATCATACATACATGTACATCTGCCAATTGCCCCTCGTCCATTCTGACATCGAACATCAGCAACAAAAGGTCGTTTCCAAGAATCAGTTACTTTACAGAGAAATGTCTGACTCTCTCCTTCCTTCACAAACATATCTTTTGTAAGATCCAGCATGTCAAAAGTCCTTTTGTCAATGGTACAGGGAGCTGGTATATAAAGAGTTGATATAAGAGTGTTAACGAAGGTTGATATATTATGAGACAAGACAATTAGGTGTGTGATGGTATCTTGCTAATTTTAGCAAGTGATTAATTGACTTACCTTTACAAATGGGGAGCTCTGACCACGTTTGATCATTATGACACATCACTAGCTCTGGGCCCACAAGTTTATAATAGTTAATGCATGTGAAGGTCAGTGCCATTCGATTTCTGTCAGAGTCACTGATAAAATCCCCATTATCAACTGTTGGCTTCTCTCCACACCTATCAACTGAACAACACATACAGCTCTTCAGGATTACAAAAATAATGCTCATATTGTTCTGAGACATTTCAGGTCATAATCCAGGCCACTTCCAGTTGAAAGGAATTGTGGTAAAAATGTACTTTAAGCATCCATGTATAATGCATTATGATTTAGCTATAATGCATTATAAGATGTGTCATTAGCATATTCGACCCCTGGATGTCTCTTGTAATCATGTCATAATTATCTGGACTAAATATCAGCCAGCTGAAAATTGCATATAGAGACATAACAGTCCCACCGTTACGCTGCCAGCGTGATTCAGGACTTCTAACCACTTTTAAAACAAAGTGTATTTGAGCTACAGACTTCTGGGATGGACCATTGGATTTTTCTTCTGCTTCCATTGGTACCAACCTGTGTGATTAACGAGGGCGGAGCTAGAGTGGTGTCTGTGAGACAAGGGTGGATCCCAAAAGGGCCTTTTTTACAAAAACCTCTGTAGAGTCCGAATGGTTTGAGCTACAAACTATTAAAATCTATCTATGAACATGCACGTGTAACATGTTCTGCTTTATGACCTCACAAGCTACACAAGAGTCATTAGAAGATAAAGTGTTCTTCTACATAGAAGATCATAGAAAATCCCAGGACATAGTGTCTATAATACTGTAATAAGCTGACATAGTTTGTGTCACAATCTCCACACAGTTGTCACTCATTTTCTAATGAGCAAACATTTTCTGTACTACAGAGTTCAAATAAATTCATTTTTATCAGGTTTTCCTATGCGCACCTTATTGTTTTTTTGACATTTGTTAATAAAACTAATGAATGCAAATGTTTATGTCAAATTATTTTGTGTTCTACTTGTAACCCTGGTTGTTCTAAAAATAAAATGGTAAAACACTTCACTGTGAGGTGAAATATAAGGGCTGGACTTGCAGATAAATGAAAGTCAGATAAATAAAAAGCCAATTTTTGCTGGGGTCTCAGTGCTGATGGGGTTAAAGTCTCGTTATAACACAATATAAAGGCTTGTTACAAATTATAAAGCATCACACTTGGAAGATTTAAGTAAGTGTTCCTGGACTAGCTTCTGTTTGGTTCACTAAATAAGATTATAATATTAAGTCTAATGCTGAAAAGCGGAAAACAGAAAGCTTGAATTACCAGGTAAAAATGGACCACCAGGTTGTGGTCTGGCAGAGGGTCTGACATTGGGTGAGGCCTCATCACCTGTTGGAGACAGTTACAGCAGATATCTGTAAAAATGAAGCTGCTATGAGACATTAGACATTGGAAACCACAAGACATAATAAATATATTGATTCTACAGCTGTTTTTTCCGTCCTTTACTTTTCCTGCATTAGTTTTTGGATTGAGGCCATGAAACTTAGGAGTCTGATCAATCTGTATCGTGGAAATGCAGCATTACAGCCTGATGAAATTTAAAGGCTATGTTCCTGTTTTAGCGAAGACTACATTCACGGTAAACTCTGCATATGTCGACTCAATCGGAAATGACCTTTAAATTTGTAACGTGCAGCTGGCCACGAACCGATCGGCACGTTTTGCTCTTCATTGTAATCAGAGGGCTGATATCAATATTATACATGCCAGTCTCTATTGGCTGAGAGTTGAGGAAAGACTGACTGCATCACTTCTTCTTTTATTAAGAAACATTAAGGTGTTGAAAATCCCTAATTGTTTCCATAGTCAACGTACACACAACTCTTACACACACACTTATACCACCAGGGGTATTTCACAGTCCCAAATCCAGAACAAATTCAACAAAATGTACAGTATTATATAGAGCCCTTATTGCATGGAACCTCCTTCCTTCTCATATTGCTCAAATAAACAGAAAACCTGGTTTCAAAAAACAGATAAAGCAACACCTTGAGGCACAACACCTATTTGACCCAGATAGTTTGTGTGTATGTATTGATATGTAGGCTACGTGTGCCTTTTTAAAACATTCATGTAGTTCTGTCCTTGAGACGTTTTTGTCTATTGATGTTCTGTATCATGTCGTTCTGTGTTTTGTGTTGGACCCACAGGAAGAGTAGCAGCTGCTTTTGCAACAACTAATGGGGATCCTAATAAAATACCAACAAAATAATTACCAAAAACCTGTAACGTTTCAGCGATCCAGGTCTCTTACAAATAACATTGTAAATTCACACTATGTATTTAATTAATTAACCTGCTAAGACTTAGTTACAGCAGAATATTGTGGCATTACGGCAAAAGGTCTAATCAATGCCAGGTTTGTTACAATATTTATGACTGGCTGAACTAAACTGAGGAAGGAATTAGGATATTTTTTTTATGGAATTTCTCATTTGGATTCAGATTACCGCTAGATGTGCTGTGGCCCCCTCCACTAGATGTGCTGTGGCCCCCTCCGCTAGATGTGCTGTGGCCCCCTCTGCTAGATGTGCTGTGGCCCCCTCCGCTAGATGTGCTGTGGCCCCCTCCGCTAGATGTGCGGTGGTCCCCTCCGCTAGATGTGCTGTGGCCCCCTCCGCTAGATGTGCGGTGGTCCGCTCCGCTAGATGTGCCACCATTTCCTCTGTCACTCGAAGTACTGCTGCCTCCATCACCTGTTCCACACATGACATGATTAATAACAATAATATTACATGATTAATAACAATAATATTACATGATTAATAACATTAGCTTGAAGGCTGTTCCTACAAACTATACAGTTTTGGCCTCAACTGATGTCAATGACCCAATGTTCATAGATTCATCAGTCTGGGATGTTTAAGGAATATCAGGGGGCACAATTTGTGCAATGTAAAACATCTTATAGAAATGTCACTCACAAAACAAGAAACCCGCAGGTTAGTTTAGCTCGTTTGGCCAGTTACATTGTTCAATATTGCTATTGCCAGTTTATTGCCATTTGGGTAAACAAAGCTGTTCTTGCCTAAGATACAAAATGACTGGTCACTTTTACCTGTGCTGGCCCTCTCTGTGGGGGATGGAGTTCGAACTATTGAGAGGGAGGCAGGAAACAAATATCAATGATTTATTCAGAAGAGTTCAGAAGATAAAACAACCAAGGAAACAGGAGTCACACTATAAAATGATGTCTCTAATGTGAGGACTTCACTTACTGCATTTGGGACTTATGGTCCAATCTCCAGATTGGCAAACGCTAGAGTCAGTTCCTTCATAAGTATATGAATCCCGACATTTATAATTTATCTTAGAGCCTTCTTGAAACTTCTCCTGATATTCACGAGTGATAACTGCATTGGTCACAAGAGGAGGTTGTCCACACAAGACCTCTTTTTCTGTAAAGAACCAAGACAGTGGAAACACAGACACTAATACATGTTGCTATGTACAGCGTCTTTCCCATGCGGAACACTGACACGTGCTGCTTTGACTGACAGTCACTGAATGTTTAACAACATGAAGGAGAATACAGTGACTAAATGCCACCCTCTGTGGTGAAAGATGTGGAAAAATACAGAATGTAATGTTTAATTAAATGTCATCAAAAAGTCCTCGTTATGCCATCGTTATCCTATCACATGGTAGAGTAAAACAAGGGTTTTATACAGAGACAACTCTGAGAACACACTCACCTTCACAAAGTGGTAATTTTGTCCAAGTCCCATTCTCACACTTAGCTGTGATAGAGCCCTTAATTTCATATGTTCCATCACATTCAAACCAAACTACTTTTCCATTGGGATACCATCCTTTCACCCCAGGGGTTTTCACTTTAGCATTAGGGTTATCTGGAGCAATGCAGTCGTTCTCATCTGAATAACAAAAACAAAAAACTATAAACATCTTATTGAATGAGGGAGAAAAGCTAGAGTGAGTTTTGAACCAAACAGCATGTCTGTATTTATCTTAAGGTAGACAAAGTAGATGGACTAGTCTATTATCTGTGCCATAAAGATGTATAGACCTTTTCCACTGTCAGGTTTTACCCCGGTGCTTGACCCAAAGTCTCAGGATTTAGTGTTTACAAAGCTGAAGCCTAAGGGCGGCCCAGAAGGCCATATACACTAAATCAGGGCTGCCAAAGGACAACTGGGGACTTGGGGCAGGGTTTGGATACGTATTGTGATAGCATGTGATGTAGTTGGGAGAGTCCCTTTCAGGAGAGTTCTTGATAGTACTAGTGACCTAGTGCAATTAGGCTGTTGTACAAGAAGTTCCCTACACATTATGAAAAGAAAGCTTAAACAAAGTCATCAACAGTGTTTCCATCTTCACCTGAACAGAAAACGTGTTAATAAGCAATACAAGATTGTTGGTGACTTCCCAGTACAACATGCAGGTATTAACAGTGAGCAGTACACACTGTACTCTATGAGGACAGCAGGAACTCTAAAAGCCTACCTAAATCTCTAACACCAAATGTTCTCATAATTCATTCATGATAAAAAAAAATTTTTTTTAAGAATGCTCAAATCACTTACCTATGCACTGAGGTGTGTGGGACCATTTTCTGTTCTCACACTTAACCATCGCCCACCACCCCTCAACCGCAGGTTTCCAACCTTTATCGCAGGCATAGTAAAGTTCCGTGCCGTGCCGGTACGTCTCTTCATCCGAGCCAAAATAACCTTGTTTCAGTTTTAGTTTCTGGCAGCTTTGTTTGGAATCTTGCGCTGAAATGGAGTAACCTTGGCCTAATTATCACAGGAACAGTAAAGCGGATAACAACCATTTCAGATGACTTTATTGCCGTTTGAATTGTGGTGTTGTGATGCATAAATACATCACAATCCAAAAGTGTACGACTTTTCAAAAACCTAATGCAGACGAGTTCATCAGAAAGGGACACTTTTGTATTGTGAATTGTATTTCAGTGTTTGTAAGGTGTTTTAGACATCATTTCAGAACTGTGAACTGTGAACTGTGAACTGTGCCCTATGGTGATAGTGACCAAACACAATATGACAATCGAATACCCAAGTAAGCAAAACACATATCCAAAATCTGTCTTGGGGATTCGACCACAACCAAGGTGGGAGAAAACGTTATGTTCAGTTGCATGTTGAATGAAACATCCCTTTAACGATTCCACTGCTTGTGAAATGACCCTGAACATCCATCATCACCAATGAAAGGCCAATGGTTCACCCATTTCCCTACAAAATAGATAACCCCATGCGACTCTGACAAATGCTTACTGCCGAATAAAGTCAACTGGATTTCACAAATAGTTTAGGTCAGCTGTGTGCAAGTTAATCAAAAGGCAAAAGGTCTAATCAATGCCAGGTTTGTTACAATATTTATGACTGGCTGAACTAAACTGAGGAAGGAATTAGGATATTTTTTTATGGAATTTCTAATTTGGATAAGATTACCGCTAGATGTGCTGTGGCCCCCTCCGCTAGATGTGCTGTGGCCCCCTCTGCTAGATGTGCTGTGGCCCCCTCCGCTAGATGTGCTGTGGCCCCCTCCGCTAGATGTGCGGTGGTCCCCTCCGCTAGATGTGCCACCATTTCCTCTGTCACTCGAAGTACTGCTGCCTCCATCACCTGTTCCACACATGACATGATTAATAACAATAATATTACATGATTAATAACAATAATATTACATGATTAATAACATTAGCTTGAAGGCTGTTCCTACAAACTATACAGTTTTGGCCTCAACTGATGTCAATGACCCAATGTTCATAGATTCATCAGTCTGGGATGTTTAAGGAATATCAGGGGGCACAATTTGTGCAATGTAAAACATCTTATAGAAATGTCACTCACAAAACAAGAAACCCGCAGGTTTGTTTAGCTCGTTTGGCCAGTTACATTGTTCAATATTGCTATTGCCAGTTTATTGCCATTTGGGTAAACAAAGCTGTTCTTGCCTAAGATACAAAATGACTGGTCACTTTTACCTGTGCTGGCCCTCTCTGTGGGGGATGGAGTTCGAACTATTGAGAGGGAGGCAGGAAACAAATATCAATGATTTATTCAGAAGAGTTCAGAAGATAAAACAACCAAGGAAACAGGAGTCACACTATAAAATGATGTCTCTAATGTGAGGACTTCACTTACTGCATTTGGGACTTATGGTCCAATCTCCAGATTGGCAAACGCTAGAGTCAGTTCCTTCATAAGTATATGAATCCCGACATTTATAATTTATCTTAGAGCCTTCTTGAAACTTCTCCTGATATTCACGAGTGATAACTGCATTGGTCACAAGAGGAGGTTGTCCACACAAGACCTCTTTTTCTGTAAAGAACCAAGACAGTGGAAACACAGACACTAATACATGTTGCTATGTACAGCGTCTTTCCCATGCGGAACACTGACACGTGCTGCTTTGACTGACAGTCACTGAATGTTTAACAACATGAAGGAGAATACAGTGACTAAATGCCACCCTCTGTGGTGAAAGATGTGGAAAAATACAGAATGTAATGTTTAATTAAATGTCATCAAAAAGTCCTCGTTATGCCATCGTTATCCTATCACATGGTAGAGTAAAACAAGGGTTTTATACAGAGACAACTCTGAGAACACACTCACCTTCACAAAGTGGTAATTTTGTCCAAGTCCCATTCTCACACTTAGCTGTGATAGAGCCCTTAATTTCATATGTTCCATCACATTCAAACCAAACTACTTTTCCATTGGGATACCATCCTTTCACCCCAGGGGTTTTCACTTTAGCATTAGGGTTATCTGGAGCAATGCAGTCGTTCTCATCTGAATAACAAAAACAAAAAACTATAAACATCTTATTGAATGAGGGAGAAAAGCTAGAGTGAGTTTTGAACCAAACAGCATGTCTGTATTTATCTTAAGGTAGACAAAGTAGATGGACTAGTCTATTATCTGTGCCATAAAGATGTATAGACCTTTTCCACTGTCAGGTTTTACCCCGGTGCTTGACCCAAAGTCTCAGGATTTAGTGTTTACAAAGCTGAAGCCTAAGGGCGGCCCAGAAGGCCATATACACTAAATCAGGGCTGCCAAAGGACAACTGGGGACTTGGGGCAGGGTTTGGATACGTATTGTGATAGCATGTGATGTAGTTGGGAGAGTCCCTTTCAGGAGAGTTCTTGATAGTACTAGTGACCTAGTGCAATTAGGCTGTTGTACAAGAAGTTCCCTACACATTATGAAAAGAAAGCTTAAACAAAGTCATCAACAGTGTTTCCATCTTCACCTGAACAGAAAACGTGTTAATAAGCAATACAAGATTGTTGGTGACTTCCCAGTACAACATGCAGGTATTAACAGTGAGCAGTACACACTGTACTCTATGAGGACAGCAGGAACTCTAAAAGCCTACCTAAATCTCTAACACCAAATGTTCTCATAATTCATTCATGATAAAAAAAAATTTTTTTTAAGAATGCTCAAATCACTTACCTATGCACTGAGGTGTGTGGGACCATTTTCTGTTCTCACACTTAACCATCGCCCACCACCCCTCAACCGCAGGTTTCCAACCTTTATCGCAGGCATAGTAAAGTTCCGTGCCGTGCCGGTACGTCTCTTCATCCGAGCCAAAATAACCTTGTTTCAGTTTTAGTTTCTGGCAGCTTTGTTTGGAATCTTGCGCTGAAATGGAGTAACCTTGGCCTAATTATCACAGGAACAGTAAAGCGGATAACAACCATTTCAGATGACTTTATTGCCGTTTGAATTGTGGTGTTGTGATGCATAAATACATCACAATCCAAAAGTGTACGACTTTTCAAAAACCTAATGCAGACGAGTTCATCAGAAAGGGACACTTTTGTATTGTGAATTGTATTTCAGTGTTTGTAAGGTGTTTTAGACATCATTTCAGAACTGTGAACTGTGAACTGTGAACTGTGCCCTATGGTGATAGTGACCAAACACAATATGACAATCGAATACCCAAGTAAGCAAAACACATATCCAAAATCTGTCTTGGGGATTCGACCACAACCAAGGTGGGAGAAAACGTTATGTTCAGTTGCATGTTGAATGAAACATCCCTTTAACGATTCCACTGCTTGTGAAATGACCCTGAACATCCATCATCACCAATGAAAGGCCAATGGTTCACCCATTTCCCTACAAAATAGATAACCCCATGCGACTCTGACAAATGCTTACTGCCGAATAAAGTCAACTGGATTTCACAAATAGTTTAGGTCAGCTGTGTGCAAGTTAATCAAAAGGCAAAAGGTCTAATCAATGCCAGGTTTGTTACAATATTTATGACTGGCTGAACTAAACTGAGGAAGGAATTAGGATATTTTTTTATGGAATTTCTAATTTGGATAAGATTACCGCTAGATGTGCTGTGGCCCCCTCCGCTAGATGTGCTGTGGCCCCCTCTGCTAGATGTGCTGTGGCCCCCTCCGCTAGATGTGCTGTGGCCCCCTCCGCTAGATGTGCGGTGGTCCCCTCCGCTAGATGTGCCACCATTTCCTCTGTCACTCGAAGTACTGCTGCCTCCATCACCTGTTCCACACATGACATGATTAATAACAATAATATTACATGATTAATAACAATAATATTACATGATTAATAACATTAGCTTGAAGGCTGTTCCTACAAACTATACAGTTTTGGCCTCAACTGATGTCAATGACCCAATGTTCATTCATCAGTCTGGGATGTTTAAGGAATATCAGGGGGCACAATTTGTGCAATGTAAAACATCTTATAGAAATGTCACTCACAAAACAAGAAACCCGCAGGTTTGTTTAGCTCGTTTGGCCAGTTACATTGTTCAATATTGCTATTGCCAGTTTATTGCCATTTGGGTAAACAAAGCTGTTCTTGCCTAAGATACAAAATGACTGGTCACTTTTACCTGTGCTGGCCCTCTCTGTGGGGGATGGAGTTCGAACTATTGAGAGGGAGGCAGGAAACAAATATCAATGATTTATTCAGAAGAGTTCAGAAGATAAAACAACCAAGGAAACAGGAGTCACACTATAAAATGATGTCTCTAATGTCAGGACTTCACTTACTGCATTTGGGACTTATGGTCCAATCTCCAGATTGGCAAACGCTAGAGTCAGTTCCTTCATAAGTATATGAATCCCGACATTTATAATTTATCTTAGAGCCTTCTTGAAACTTCTCCTGATATTCACGAGTGATAACTGCATTGGTCACAAGAGGAGGTTGTCCACACGAGACCTCTTTTTCTGTAAAGAACCAAGACAGTGGAAACACAGACACTAATACATGTTGCTATGTACAGCGTCTTTCCCATGCGGAACACTGACACGTGCTGCTTTGACTGACAGTCACTGAATGTTTAACAACATGAAGGAGAATACAGTGACTAAATGCCACCCTCTGTGGTGAAAGATGTGGAAAAATACAGAATGTAATGTTTAATTAAATGTCATCAAAAAGTCCTCGTTATGCCATCGTTATCCTATCATATGGTAGAGTAAAACAAGGGTTTTATACAGAGACAACTCTGAGAACACACTCACCTTCACAAAGTGGTAATTTTGTCCAAGTCCCATTCTCACACTTAGCTGTGATAGGGCCCTTAATTTCATATGTTCCATCACATTCAAACCAAACTACTTTTCCATTGGGATACCATCCTTTCACCCCAGGGGTTTTCACTTTAGCATTAGGGTTATCTGGAGCAATGCAGTCGTTCTCATCTGAATAACAAAAACAAAAAACTATAAACATCTTATTGAATGAGGGAGAAAAGCTAGAGTGAGTTTTGAACCAAACAGCATGTCTGTATTTATCTTAAGGTAGACAAAGTAGATGGACTAGTCTATTATCTGTGCCATAAAGATGTATAGACCTTTTCCACTGTCAGGTTTTACCCCGGTGCTTGACCCAAAGTCTCAGGATTTAGTGTTTACAAAGCTGAAGCCTAAGGGCGGCCCAGAAGGCCATATACACTAAATCAGGGCTGCCAAAGGACAACTGGGGACTTGGGGCAGGGTTTGGATACGTATTGTGATAGCATGTGATGTAGTTGGGAGAGTCCCTTTCAGGAGAGTTCTTGATAGTACTAGTGACCTAGTGCAATTAGGCTGTTGTACAAGAAGTTCCCTACACATTATGAAAAGAAAGCTTAAACAAAGTCATCAACAGTGTTTCCATCTTCACCTGAACAGAAAACGTGTTAATAAGCAATACAAGATTGTTGGTGACTTCCCAGTACAACATGCAGGTATTAACAGTGAGCAGTACACACTGTACTCTATGAGGACAGCAGGAACTCTAAAAGTCTACCTAAATCTCTAACACCAAATGTTCTCATAATTCATTCATGATACATTTTTTTTTTTTTTAAGAATGCTCAAATCACTTACCTATGCACTGAGGTGTGTGGGACCATTTTCTGTTCTCACACTTAACCATCGCCCACCACCCCTCAACCGCAGGTTTCCAACCTTTATCGCAGGCATAGTAAAGTTCCGTGCCGTGCCGGTACGTCTCTTCATCCGAGCCAAAATAACCTTGTTTCAGTTTTAGTTTCTGGCAGCTTTGTTTGGAATCTTGCGCTGAAATGGAGTAACCTTGGCCTAATTATCACAGGAACAGTAAAGCGGATAACAACCATTTCAGATGACTTTATTGCCGTTTGAATTGTGGTGTTGTGATGCATAAATACATCACAATTCAAAAGTGTACGACTTTTCAAAAACCTAATGCAGACGAGTTCATCAGAAAGGGACACTTTTGTATTGTGAATTGTATTTCAGTGTTTGTAAGGTGTTTTAGACATCATTTCAGAACTGTGAACTGTGAACTGTGAACTGTGCCCTATGGTGATAGTGACCAAACACAACATGACAATCGAATACCCAAGTAAGCAAAACACATATCCAAAATCTGTCTTGGGGATTCGACCACAACCAAGGTGGGAGAAAACGTTATGTTCAGTTGCATGTTGAATGAAACATCCCTTTAACAATTCCAATGCTTGTGAATGACCCTGAACATCCATCATCACCAATGAAAGGCCTTTACCCTGTAATGATCACATGTAATGGAATGGCAGTAAAGATGCCATCCACTTAGAAATGTATGAAATGTGAGGCTCACATCTGTAATAGCCCATAGACAACGTGGGAGCATAAGGTCCACTTGGTTATTTTAATCAAAATTGCCAACAAAATGAAATAAACTTTTTGTAAAATGAGAAGTGAACAATGCCACGTAACAGAAGCTCTTACCGTGTACTGTGCCGAGACACCAAATCAATAGAACAAAAAACAAACATTTTGGTTCACCCATTTCCCTACAAAATAGATAACCCCATGCGACTCTGACAAATGCTTGCTGCCGAATAAAGTCAACTGGATTTCACAAATAGTTTAGGTCAGCTGTGTGCAAGTTAATCATTGCCTAGGGCAGTTCCAAACTCTAGAGTTTCCAAATAGGCTATGTACTTTTTGGTGCATCTGACTGTGTTTGTTTTGAACAGTAAGGGGTGTAACTGACTTCAATTGAACTGTCTTATAAATAATGCTTCATTATGTGTGAATAAAGATGACTGTTTAGAACTCAGAGATGTCAATAAAGTTGACTGTTTTGAACACAAAGACGTCAATAAAGCTGACTGTTTTGAACTCAGAGATGTGAATAAAGCTGACTGTTTTGAACACAGAGACATCAATAAAGCTGACTGTTTTGAACTCAGAGATGTGAAGAAAGCTGACTGTTTTGAACATAGAGATGTCAATAAAGCTGACTGTTTTGAACTCAGAGATGTGAAGAAAGCTGACTGTTTTGAACACAGAGATGTCAATAAAGCTGACAGTTTTGAACTCAGAGATGTGAAGAAAGCTGACTGTTTTGAATACAGAGATGTCAATAAAGCTGACTGTTTTGAACTCAGAGATGTGAAGAGAGCTGACTGTTTTGAACACAGAGATGTCAATAAAGCTGACTGTTTTGAACACAGAGATGTGTGTCAAACAGATGTATTCGAGCCTGTCTTATGTAAAGTGTTGGAGAAAGTCCTAGCAGAACAGATAATGTCATATCTGGATAAGCATCAGTACTTGCACCAGGAACAATTTGGATTCAGACCAAAATACTCCACTGAAACAGCAAGCTGTGTCCTACTGCAGAATATCAAGAAATCACTGGATGAGGGAAATGTGGTCGGGGCAGTCTTCCTTGACCTGAAAAAGGACTTTGACATAATGAATCACAGGGTACTGCTCTCCAAACTCCATACGTTCAATTTATCAGACAAAGCGATTAGCTGGTTTGGTTTACATCTTGGAAAACCGTGGACAATGTGTGGTCATCAATAACACTAAATCCACATTTCATGGGACACCAGAGAAAACTGCAGGGTCCCTCTATGAAAAACCTCTATAGGAGCTCCTTCTCATACAGAGGAGCACATTCATGGAACACTTTATCAGAAGAACATTAACTGCTGAAACTGGTTAATACATTCAGAAGAAACACCAAAAACCGGTTGCTATAGCAATCACAATCATGAACTGCTGCGTGTAACTCTATGTTGTAAATATTAGGGATACATACAGTATGAGATTTGATTTTGTGCATATAATTGTGATAATGTACCGATCTGTGATTTTATGTGATTTGTCATTGATTATGTATTTATTTATGTCCCTTTGTGTCAATTAGAACCCAAGGGGACAGGTGTTGAAAATGACCATGTGCTAGAAACGACTGTTTGTTCCATGTGTTAGTGTGTTTGTTTGTATTTATCCAAGTGGAGGCTGCTGGGGGGGAGGACGGCTCTTAATAATGGCTGGAATGGAGTGAATGGAATGGCATCAAACACATGTTTTCGATACCATTCTATTCAGTCTATTTCTGGACATTATTATGAACCGTCCTCCCCCCCAGCAGCCTCCACTGATCCAAATCAACCAAATAATAATGTAGTGCCTTCAGAAAGTATTCACACCCCTTGACTTTTTCCACATTTTGATTCAAATGGATTTAATTGTCTTTTTTTGTGTGTGTCAACGATCTACGCAAAATACTTTGTAATGTCAAAGTGGAAGTAAAATTTGAACAATTGTAAAACATTTCTGAAAAATAGAACACTAATATACTGTATCGTGATTAGATAAGCATTCACCCCCCTGAGTCAATACACGTTAGAATCCCCTTTGGCAGCGATTACAGCTGCGAGTCTTTCTGGGTAAGCCTCTAAAGGCATTATAGACCTGGATTGTGTAACATTTGCCCATTATTCATTTCAAAATTCTTCCATGTGTTGTATTGGATTTGCCCCAAACATAACACTTTGTATTCAGGACAAAAAGTGAATTGCTTTGTCACATTTTTTGCAATATTACTTTAGTGCCTTGTAGGATGCATGTTTTGGAATATTTGTATTCTGTACAGGATTCCTTCTTTTTACTCTGTCAATTAGGTTATTATTGTGGAGTAACTACAATGTTGTTAATCCATCCTCAACTTTCTACATTCACAGCCATTAAACTCTGTAACTGTTTTAACTGGTATCCTTCCTCTCCGGCAACTAAGTTAGGTAGGACGCCTGTATCTTTGTAGAGACTGGGTGTATTGATACACCATCCAAAGTGTAATTAATAACTTCATCACGCTCAAAGGCATATTCAATGTCTGCTTTTTTTTTACCCATCTACCAATAGGTTCCCTTCCTTGTGAGGCACTGGAAAACCTTCCTGGTCTTTGTGGTTGAATCTGTGTTTGAAATTCACTGCTCAACTGAGGGACCTTACAGATAATTGTATGTGTGGAGTACAGAGATGAGGTAGTCATTCAAAATCTTGTAAAACACAATTATTGCAGACAGAGTCAGTCCATGCAATTTATTATGTGACTTTTTTAAGCAAATTATTACTCCTGAACTTATTTAGGCTTGCCATAACAGAGGTTGAATACTTGTTGACTCAAGACATTTCAGCTTTTCCTTTTTTATTAATTTGTCAAAAGAAATGTATCCAATTAAATCCATTTTAAATGCAGGCTTAAACACACAAAAATGTGGGAAAAGTCAAGGGGTGTGAATACTTTCTGAAGGCACTGTATATATTGAAATCATCATTAATCATCATCACCAATGAACCAACGACTCCAGTGACTGCAATGTGCGCTTCAGATGTTGCGGACACTGATACCCACGCAAAGCGTCTCAAGACGTTATAGAATGATGCAATTGGACTTTGGGTGTAGTCGCACATGCACGGCCAAGGATGCTCAAAAATGGGACGATTTTGAATAATTAGCCTATAGCTGCTTCCTTGTTTTCCAAATAATGTAACATCATTTGTGTGATGTATGCAGTCTTTTCGAGCGCTTGGAGTGAGAAGACACACCTTTTGTGCACTCGGAGTACAACAATTGTTCTAAAATACAGTCATAAAAGTGTACATTTCAGATTTGGAGAACTATGGTTGATTTGGAGAGCGAAGTACCCCCTCTTCCCCCGAAGTATAGATTCAGAGACTTACTCCTCGGGGACCAGAACTTACAAAATGATGAGAGGTAGGTTCAGTTTGTTTGACATCATGTTAACTACAATTATTTTAAAAAATGACGTGGTTAAACATTGTTGTAGCTAGTAGAAAATGTAAGGTTCGTGGAATAAAAAATTAAAAAACATTTTTACTTTTTCAATACAATAGTAGATTTTGTGTTTTTCAAAGTGCAGTTGGAGAGGGGAAGAGAATGACTATGCTAGTGGTGCACCCCTTAGAACAAATGTATCTGTGGGGGTTACATTTGTATAAAGACCTAGAGTGTCATGGTGCTGGCATAAGAAGGGAATGAGACTATGATCGGCATACAGCAGTAGTTGATAGTCCAGGGTCAAAGTTTATTTAGAGTTTGTACCTGTGGAATCTTTGCACTTGTGTAGCCCTTTCTTTTCATGTGTGGAATGTTATTCATAATTGAATCATTAATAAACATTATTTGTTTTAAACCGCTGAAAATCTGGTGTTTCTATATCAAACGGTTTTGTTATATTTCAGTCTTTTGTGATCTATATAAAGTGTAATATTGGGATGCAAACTCAAAACTGAATACATTTAAACTCTATATCTGACATGGTACATGTGTCTTATTTTTTGTAAGCCCATAACCATGTGTGTGAGGTGTATACTTTTGTTTCCAAGGTAGATTTGTTTAAGACCACCAAGAATCACTCTGTGTGACCCTGATTTAGCCTACTGCAGTAAAATGTTAATACTGCAGTAAAATGTTAATACTGCAGTAAAATGTTAATACTGCAGTAAAATGTTAATACTGCAGTAAAATGTTAATACTGCAGTAAAATGTTAATACTGCAGTAAAATGTTAACACTGCAGTAAAATGTTAATACCCAGCCATGCTCCAAAACTTTGTAAATATGACATTATTCATTTTATTTACAGAAACAATTTATATCTATTGTTTCCCCAAGGGTGCAAGTAGAATTTTACGCCAAATGAAAGTACTTTCAAAGAGAGACTTAAACTGTTCTTCATCAAAAACCAAAGATCAAGTAAGTCATCTTTTTTTAAACGTGTAACGTTAGTCACAGTCGAACTACGCTATAATCTGTGCCTAAATCTTATTTGTACTTTTTTTTAAGAGGGAAAAATACACCTTTTGCATCAGTAACAAATAGCATTGGTTATAACTGTTGAACCTGTTATAACTAAGGGACCCAGATGTTCTCCTGGTCAAGTCACATGGTGAGGAAGTGCTCCTGACCCTAAGTACGACATTATAACCTCTCTGTCTCTCTGTCTCCCAGGCCTGAGAAGACGAGTGTTCGACTTCTCCATGAAGGTCCTGAGCTGTATCCCATACATGTGTCGTGTGTTGACAGACGACCCATCCATAGGACATGGCTGGTAAGGACATTCATTCCATGTGTCGTAGGTGCATTTACATACCACGTGGAGTTCAATGAATTTTCACAGAAATGTAGCTTTTTATAACTCCAATAGAAGAAAAAAGGGATAACTCGAAGAGAATGTAGAAGTATCAGTCATTAGCAGTACTAAACCATGCCACGTCAATTCTCAAAGACAATGATTCTAACACTTATATTTCTATGCCTGGAAACAGAGGTAGTGAATGCACTGAACATGTTGAAAATGTTAGAATCCACTGTCAGTCAAGGACATCATAACCATGTCTGTGTGGTGATGTGGGAAAGAAAACACTGTTGCATCTAGTGGCTGACTATGGGTGTGCTCTTGACTTTTAGTCAGTGTAGCTTTAGTTGGGTTACTTATTTAAGCTTTGTAAAAACTCTCGTGCAATAAAGTCATCTCATCTGGAAACATAAACGAATAAGAGTCGGGTCGTTGTGTACTTTAGTAAGTTGTGATAAAAGGATCATATTTGTATATACTGTCAGTTTACTCGCAGTCGTCCACCAGTCTTATTTCTATTTCTCGTGTGTTACTGTTCTACTTGACTTTTTTACATGTATTTTTTTATAGTACTACTGATATTGATTACTGCATTGTTTGGAAAGAGTGAGCAACAAAGGTATTTCACTGTACTTGTGCATGTGACAATAAAAACATGACTGTAGAATGTATTTTTATTCAATAGTATTCTGCACAGTTAGACATTGTTGTTCATTAATTGTTTTCCTTACAGCTGGGGATGCCCCAATCAAACGTACATATTTTAAAAGATTGACTGGTTAGTGTTTAATCTACCCTCATCTAATCAATTGTTAAATAAAAGCTAAAGAGAAGGTCCTCTGTAAACTCAGTTGGTAGTGCAAGGTGCTTGCAATGCCACAAAAGTGGGTTTGATTCCCGGGACCACGCATGACTATAAGTCACTCTGGATAAAATGGTCTGCTAAATTGCATATACTCCGAGTGTACAAAACATTAGGAGAAGCATATTCAGACATCGGCCTAATATGTCAGTGGTTGCCTGGTAACAATGCATGGAAGCGTAATATATCAATGGTTGCCTGGTGACATGGAGACCAGACCGCTCACTTAGAGAGGAAACGCACCAGAACAATGTGCTTCTGACCAGAATATGGGCCATTATTTCCTGATGATTCTGCATGTTGAATTGGCACAAACAGTCTCTGGAACCCAGCGGGTGGCCACTGTAACACTGCTTTTAGCCCGTCATGGTGTGTCCAGCAGTTCAATCTTCTGCTGCCTTGGCAGATGGTATCCTTAATAAATACAAATACAAATCTCCAGCTGTGAACTAACGCACATCTTTTTTTCCCACCAGGTCTCCCATAATATGGGTCGTACGAAGTCTTGGCATATGGGCGTTACAGGTAAAAATTTCTGTCAACCAATTTTCTTCACAATTCATTAACTCGTAGCTGTGGTTGCGAACGACTGTATGCATGGGCACTATGCAATTGCTACTGTTTGTTGTTTGCTTTCCAATAATGTGAAACAGACTTGATTGAAACAAAGCTTCTATTTCTTCTACAGGTGTCTGTGGCAGTTATCTGTCTTTTTGAAACTATTCTGTTGACCTACCTGAGTTACAAGGTGAGTCCTATCCCACTTATAGGATGTCACTCAGTCTAAGGACACATTCATAGTAACGTCTATTTTACAGTCATATCAATATCACCACTCAATACACAACGTCAATAGATTGTTAAACAGAAGATAAGCCACCAAAGGGCTAAAAGAGAAAGAAAGACAGAAAGAAAGACAGAAAAACAGAAAGAAAAAGACAGAAAGAAAGACAGACAGAGAGAGAGAAATAAAGAAAGAAAGACAGAGAGAAATAAAGAAAGACAGAGAGAAAGAAAGAAAGAACGACAGAGAGAAATAAAGAAAGAAAGACAGAGAGAAATAAAGAAAGAAAGACAGAGAGAAATAAATAAAGAAAGACAAAGAGAAATAAAGAAAGAAAGACAGAGAGAAATAAAGAAAGAAAGACAGAGAGAAAGACAGACAAAAAGACAGAGAGAAATAAAGAAAGACATACAGACAGAAAGACAAAGAAACATGCCTGTTCTCTACTTTGTCCTCAGGGCAACATTTGGGAGCAGATACTTCGGTTGACGTTCATCCTGGAGACGGTGAACACAGTGCCTTTCCTGCTCACCGTAAGAAAACACACTCTAACAGGGCCTAGATCAGTTTGATCTTTAACATCATAATTAACAAGATGGGGGACCTGATCCTAGATCATCACTCCCACTCTGAGACTTGAAAACGAGCCATGGACTCTAGCCTGAGAAACACAATGCTATTATGCTACTATGGCTGAACAGACAAAGTCTCTTCCCACAGTTGTAACAGACAAAGGACAAACACTGTACAGTCACATGGCTTTATATTGTTTTAAGTTGAATTCAAAGTGGTTTTAAGTCAAATTCATATACTGTACTGACTACTACAGTAGAAGTCATTTTTGACCATGTGGGCAGCGTGACGAGAACAACAGGCATTCATTCCCCTGTGGATGGGCTGGCCTAATAACCTCTGTGCTCTTTCAGATCCTGTGGCTTCCTCTGCGGATCCTCTTCATCCCTGTGTTTCTGAACTGCTGGTTGGCCAAGCACGCCTTGGAGAACATGATAGTGAGTGATAACCTGCCTCAACTCAGATATGGTTGAATCAGCATGGAATGCTGGTGTTTTGGTGCTGCCACCCTCAAATCATTACCCCTGGAGTCAGCGGTTCAATCCCCGGTCATGCCACTGATCTACCCATCTATTCCAACTATTTTGTGATTACATCTACAAAAATACTTATTCTCCTCTACAAAAACAGAGAGTCTTACCAACCACACATCTTAACCTGTCCTCCTCTCTCACGTAGAATGACCTGCATCGTGCCATCCAACGAACACAGTCTGCCATGTTCAACCAGGTGCTCATCCTCATCTCCACTCTCTTCTGCCTCATCTTCACCTGGTGAGCGTGTGTGTGTGTGTGTGTGTGTGTGTGTGTGTGTGTGTGTGTGTGTGTGTGTGTGTGTGTGTGTGTGTGTGTGTGTGTGTGTGTGTGTGTGTGTGTGTGTGTAAAAAGCAGTTTCTGCATCCCAAACATGGGCACTTTGAAAAGCAATTGCAAATTAAACTCAGCCTCCTGTGGTAACCCTTAGTTTTAGAAGCTATTTAGCATGTCCTCTCGGTCTAACTCAATAAGTGGACAGAGTAGATCCATTGCTTTGAACCATCTCTCCAAAAGGCCTTAAGGGGTCAGCCTAGACTGAAGCGCTGGTCATTATCTGTGGTTATCCTCCTCAGAGCTTCAAGCACTTTCAGTCACTTGCCACTAATGCACCACGCCTGACATCATATTTGAGGTCACCAAGTCCACAGACCTATCTTCTCCAGTGCACTCTGTGTGTATCGTACACGGCATTACAATGTCACTTATCTCGGAACCATTCCATCAATATCTGGCTTCCTGTTGACTACCACAATACCATTATTGTAATGTGTGTGTGATGCCACAAAAGCAAAGTAATGGCAGCAATTACTACTACATCCTGAAGAAATTCGTTTTCTAAGTGTTTTAATGAAACATGAAGGCACAGATTTAAAACAACCAACCTGGCACTCAACAGACAGTGTTTCAGAATATGAAATATCCGTCATGGTTTATATTGTTTATTTAATTTATTATTTAACATTTATTTACCTAGGCAAGTCATTTAAAAGAACAAATTCTTATTTACAATGACGGCCTACCAAAAGGCCTCCTGCGGAGATGGGGGCTGGGATTACAAATACAAGTATAGGACAAAACACACATCATGACCAGAGAGACACCACAATACTACATAAAGAGAGACCTAAGACAATTACACAGCATGGCAGCAACACATGACATCAACATGGTAACAACACAGCATGGCAGCAGCACAACATGGTAGCAACACAAAACAGGGTACAAACATTATTGGACACAGACAACAGCACAAAGGGCAGGAAGGTGAGACAACAATACATCACACAAAGCAGCCACAACTGTCAGGAAGAGTGTCCATGATTGAGTCTTTGAATGAAGAGACTTTTCTAAGGTATAATGCTAGAACAATGTTGCTGTTGCTGTTGCTTTTCAGTGTGGTAATAGTGTCTTGTTACTCTTTGAGGTCTACTGTAGTGCCTGACACCTGTGGAAGTCTGTCTGTCTGTCTGTGCTTCTGTCTGTGTGTCTGTCTGTCCTTCTGTCAGTCTATCTATCTGTCTGTCCTTCTGTCAGTCTATCTATCTGTCTGTCTGTGTGTCTGTCTGTCCTTCTGTCAGTCTATCTATCTGTCTGTCCTTCTGTCTGTCTGTGTCTGTCTGTCCTTCTGTCAGTCTATCTATCTGTCTGTCCTTCTGTCTGTCTGTCCTTCTGTCAGTCTATCTATCTGTCTGTCTGTGTGTCTGTCTGTCCTTCTGTCAGTCTATCTATCTGTCTGTCCTTCTGTGTGTCTGTCTGTCCTTCTGTCAGTCTATCTATCTGTCTGTCCTTCTGTCTGTCTGTGTGTCTGTATGTCCTTCTGTTAATCTATCTATCTGTCTGTCCTTCTGTCTGTCTGTCCTTCCTGTCTGCCTTCATTCCTGTCTGCCTGTCATCCTTCCTGTAGACAGTCAGTCAATAGGCCAGATGGTAGTGAAATGAAAGGGTGGCAATTAGTCATGTTATCTAAGACACTGTTTTCTATGAATCCTATAAAGTCATACTAGTATTTGTACAGTATAAGAGATGCTGGTTCGCAGTGGCTGATAGTGAAAGCAATGCTAAAAGCTCTTCTGAGTGTGCTGTGGTCTGACTATCTCATCTGAGCTGATTGCCCTGGGGATAATGACCGCTAAGTGATCTCAGTGGTGCCATTTGCTGCCCTACACACAATGTGTGTGTGTGTGTGTGTGTGTGTGTGTGTGTGTGTGTGTGTGTGTGTGTGTGTGTGTGTGTGTGTGTGTGTGTGTGTGTGTGTGTGTGTGATTGTAATGTTTGTCTCTGTCCCTGTATGGTAATAAAGTAATGCTTATGGTGACACACACACACACACACACACACACACACACCTGGTAATCCATCAGTTTCTCAACACAAAGTATCTGCTGTAGATATATTAATATGTGCTGTATATGATGCAAACAAAACCAAAACAGATTAAATTAAGTAGCAAAATTGAAGTGTGTCAGGTTGAGACACTTCTGTCTGTGTGGACAGAATATTCCTGTAAAGGTTGTTTGTTCTGGCTGGTGAACACAGGTTTACAGGAATGACAACATTGCTTCATTCCCTCCCCCCAAAAATCCATCATGTCCACAGTAGAGAGGCCAAGTCTTGCTAATACATTTCCCGGACCAGTGGGATCAAAGGTCAGGCTACTTCCTATATCAATACATGACTGACATTCAAACTGAAAAACACAGCAGAGGATTTTTGTCAATAAGTACGTCCTCAGATATATCCCATGCAGCATACCGTTATTAACCATGATGTATGCTTTTGAGAAGATACCAGTGACTATTTACTGTATAGGGTGTTCAGTTGCAAGGCTTGTAGGTTCATGTTTCTTCTCGATTAAAAAACCTTATGGGCCGGTTTCCCGGGTCACAGATTAAGCCTAGTCCTGGTGTAAATATCTCAATGGAGAATTTCCATTGGAAGGGCTTTTTAGTCCACTTAATCTCTCTCCAGGAAACCGACCCTGTGTGTAGCGACGGGAGTTTTTCTTGACCCACTTCATACAGTATGTTTCAATGTAGACACCAGTAGACCATTTCCCGGACACAGAGTAAGTCTGGTCTCGGGGAATCTCCAACGAAAAATTAAGTCCAAGACTTAGCTTATTCTGTATCTGGGAAACAGGCTCCAAATTTTCCAGTGACACCACTCCCTTCCTAGCCCCTGTGTTAATGCTTCCTGTATCCTGGTAGCATCTGTGGCATCCAGCACCTGGAGCGGGCGGGCAAGAAGCTGACGGTGTTCGACTCCTGGTACTTCTGCGTCGTCACCTTCTCCACAGTGGGCTACGGCGACGTCATGCCCAACGTGTGGCCCTCCAAGCTGCTGGTGATCGTCATGATCTCTGTAGCCCTGGTGGTGCTGCCCATACAGGTAAGAGTGATGGCCACAAACACACACACACACACACACAGAGCACACACACACACACACTCACACACAAACACAAGTGCAAGCACGCATGCACGCAAGCAAGCACAAACACACACACACACACACACACACACACACACACACACACACACACACACTATTACCACACTCCCATATGTTTTCTAAAGGGAAATCAACTGGACTGATGTTAGGACATCTACTATAGGAAATGCCAAATTGATAGAATGCATAACCCATCATATTTTTGTGAGTAGGGAATCAGCTGAACAAGACAAGTATAATATTTTTAGAGGCGTTGTAGACCCATGGTCTTGGTAGACCAACAGTATCCATTCTGCTGACCCATTGTCTTGGTAGACCAACAGTATCCATTCTACTGACCCATGGTCTTGGTAGACCAACAGTATCCATTCTACTGACCCATGGTCTTGGTAGACCAACAGTATCCATTCTACTGACCCATGGTCTTGGTAGACCAACAGTATCCATTCTGCTGCTGTTTTACTATTCTCCTTGTAAACAGATTGCCTTACTGAAGACAATAGCTGACATTTACCGTGGACTTTTGTATATACACATTTTCAATGTTCTGTTGAAGCAGCGTTTTTGCTAGTATAGTCCTGGAGACCCACAGCTCTGTCCCAGCTAGCAGTACTAACACACCTGACTCAACTAATCAGGGCTTGATGATTAGTTGATTATCTGAATCAGGTGTGTCCGTACTGGGATGGGGAAAATGCACACACTGTAGCTCTATAGGACCAGGATGTGAGAACGCAGTGATAAAAGATCAATAGTCATAAATGTGTTGGATTGGGTGAACTGTACGCATTTGGTCATATATTAAAGCCTCAGATTGTTTTGAGAATGGTTTTGCGCAGTATTAGCAGTATTGGTAATGTGTTCCTCTGCTGGGCGTTATTGGTCAGTTTGAGCAGATGGCCTACCTGTGGATGGAGAGACAGAAGTCGGGTGGGAACTACAGCCGCCACCGCGCCCAGACGGAGAAACATGTGGTGCAAGTGTAATCACTTGCATGGGTCAGTAATATGAGTTCTGTTCCAATACTACCCGGTATGAAGTGATGTATTGGACAAGTATATTAAGCAGTGGTGTAAAAGTACTCCAGAAAAAATACTTTGAAGTATTACTTAAGTATTTTTAAAAAAACTTTTCTATAGTATTTTCGGAAAAATGATAAATGAATTGTCTTGTAAGACACAGAAATATGCCCACAATAAATAGTATGTTGTAAATGTTGTATGTTCTTTGTATCCTTCTGTTGCCATAGACCTCCAGGACACAGGCTGTGGGCCCTCTCTCTGTCTCCCCCCGGAGGAAATCAAGGGTAACAGCAGGAGGCCCAGCATCGGCCCCGTGCTAGAGGTGCCAGACACTTCCTCTATGCACACAGGTGACCTCTATAGTGACCAATCAGAGGACGAGACCATGCCCTCCAACGAGGACCTATCAACTGAGGGGTATGTTTTGTTTTATTTTTTCACAAGAGTTTGGTGGCACCTTAATTGGGGAGGGTGGGCTTATGGTAATGGCTGGAACGGCATTGTACCAGATACATCAAACACATGGTTTGATGCTCTTCCATTAGTGCTGTTCCAGCCATTATTATGGGCCGTTCTCCCCTCAGCAGCCTCCACTGTTATTTATATAAGAGGTAACCCTGATACAATGCAATATGTCTTGCCTCTTATTCTTAAAGTAGATTTTTTGGGGAGGATGTAAGCCTTAGAGGATGAAAGAGAGGATGTAAGCCTTAGAGGATGAAAGAGAGGATGTAAGCCTTAGAGGATGTAAGACTTAGAGGATGTAAGCCTTAGAGGATGTAAACCTTAGAGGATGTAAACCTTAGAGGATGTAAACCTTAGAGGATGTAAGCCTTAGAGGATGTAAGCCTTAGAGGATGTAAGAGAGGATGTAAGCCTTAGAGGATGTAAGAGAGGATGTAAGCCTTAGAGAATGTAAGCCTTAGAGGATGTAAACCTTAGAGGATGTAAACCTTAGAGGATGTAAACCTTAGAGGATGTAAGCCTTAGAGGATGTAAGCCTTAGAGGATGTAAGAGAGGATGTAAGCCTTAGAGGATGTAAGAGAGGATGTAAACCTTAGAGGATGTAAGCCTTAGAGGATGTAAACCTTAGAGGATGTAAACCTTAGAGGATGTAAGCCTTAGAGGATGTAAGAGAGGATGTAAGCCTTAGAGGATGTAAGCCTTAGAGGATGTAAGCCTTAGAGGATGTAAACCTTAGAGGATGTAAACCTTAGAGGATGTAAGCCTTAGAGGATGTAAGCCTTAGAGGATGTAAACCTTAGAGGATGTAAACCTTATAGGATGTAAGCCTTAGAGGATGTAAATCTTAGAGGATGTAAACCTTAGAGGATGTAAACCTTATAGGATGTAAACCTTCGAGGATGAAAGAGAGGATGTAAGCCTTAGAGGATGAAAGAGAGGATGTAAGCCTTAGAGGATGAAAGAGAGGATGTAAGCCTTAGAGGATGAAAGAGTGGATGTAAGCCTTAGAGGATGTAAGCCTTCGAGGATGAAAGAGAGGATGTAAGCCTTAGAGGATGTAAGCCTTAGAGGATGTAAACCTTAGAGGATGTAAGCCTTAGAGGATGTAAGCCTTAGAGGATGTAAGCCTTAGAGGATGTAAGCCTTCGAGGATGTAAGCCTTAGAGGATGAAAGAGAGGATGTAAACCTTAGAGGATGTAAGCCTTAGAGGATGTAAGCCTTAGAGGATGTAAGCCTTCGAGGATGTAAGCCTTAGAGGATGAAAGAGAGGATGTAAGCCTTAGAGGATGTAAACCTTAGAGGATGTAAGCCTTAGAGGATGTAAACCTTAGAGGATGTAAACCTTAGAGGATGTAAACCTTAGAGGATGTAAGCCTTAGAGGATGTAAGCCTTAGAGGATGTAAACCTTAGAGAATGAAAGAGAGGATGTAAGCCTTAGAGGATGTAAGCCTTAGAGGATGTAAGCCTTAGAGGATGAAAGAGAGGATGTAAGCCTTAGAGGATGTAAGCCTTAGAGGATGTAAGCCTTAGAGGATGTAAACCTTAGAGGATGTAAACCTTAGAGGATGTAAGCCTTAGAGGATGTAAACCTTAAAGGATGTAAACCTTAGAGGATGTAAACCTTAGAGGATGTAAGCCTTAGAGGATGTAAACCTTAGAGGATGTAAACCTTAGAGGATGTAAACCTTAGAGGATGTAAGCCTTAGAGGATGTAAGCCTTAGAGGATGTAAACCTTAGAGGATGTAAACCTTAGAGGATGTAAACCTTAGAGGATGTAAATCTTAGAGGATGAAAGAGAGGATGTAAGCCTTAGAGGATGTAAGCCTTAGAGGATGTAAACCTTAGAGGATGTAAGCCTTAGAGGATGAAAGAGAGGATGTAAGCCTTAGAGGATGTAAACCTTAGAGGATGAAAGAGAGGATGTAAGCCTTAGAGGATGAAAGAGAGGATGTAAGCCTTAGAGGATGTAAACCTTAGAGGATGAAAGAGAGGATGTAAGCCTTAGAGGATGTAAACCTTAGAGGATGTAAGCCTTAGAGGATGAAAGAGAGGATGTAAGCCTTAGAGGATGTAAGCCTTAGAGGATGTAAGCCTTAGAGGATGTAAGCCTTAGAGGATGAAAGAGAGGATGTAAGCCTTAGAGGATGTAAGCCTTAGAGGATGTAAACCTTAGAGGATGTAAGCCTTAGAGGATGTAAACCTTAGAGGATGTAAACCTTAGAGGATGTAAGCCTTAGAGGATGTAAACCTTAGAGGATGTAAACCTTAGAGGATGTAAGCCTTAGAGGATGTAAACCTTAGAGGATGTAAGCCTTATAGGATGTAAGCCTTAGAGGATGTAAACCTTAGAGGATGTAAGCCTTATAGGATGTAAGCCTTATATGGTCATTTCGATAGAGTTAGGTGTTTCCAAATGTGGTCCTGGAGTGCTGCAGTGTGTCCAGGGTTTTGTTCTATCTCAGCACTAACACGCTTGATTAAATTAGCCATGGTCCAGAACACAGGAGGTTGGTGGCACCTTAATTGGGGAGGATTCAGTCGTGGTAATGACTGGAGCGGAACAGGCGAGATGGTGTCAAATTCATGGAACACATGGTTCTATTTGCTCTGTTCCAGATATTATTACTAGGAGCCGTTCTCCTCTCAGCAGCCTCTTGTGGTCCAAAATGAAGACCATGCATAGATTGAATCATGTAGGTTAGTGTTGGGCTGGAACAAAAGCTTGCATAACCAGTAGCTTTCCGAGACTGGAATTGAAGACCCCCTGCGGTAGATGATGCATTGTGAGACAATCATGACATTTGTTTGGCCATATTCACTTGAATGGGAGATGCCCATCCCTGCAGTACGATATGAATTCTGTGTCTGTTTATTTCAAGCTATATGAAAGGCTATCCTCCCAACCTGCCCTACATCGGTAGTTCTCCAACACTGTGCCATCTATTGAAGGAGAAAGTACCATACTGTTGCCTCAGACTGGAAAAGGTAAATTATGCAAGTCACTTATTCGGTTAAATCAATATACTGTAGGTAGTTATAAGGCATGTTCACCATTTGCACTGTTGAGGCTGGTTTCCAGACACAGATTAATCCGAGTCCTAAACTAAAAAAGCATGCACAATGGAGAATTGCTATCTGTGTCCAGGAAATCGGCCCACAAGTACAACCTATGTTAAATATACTGTATATATATATATATATATATATATATATATATATATATATATATATATATATATATATATATATATATATATACAATTTTAAAAAGCAACAACACACAATTATATGTTTATTTTCCCCACAGGGTTGTGAGCATAACAACTTTGAGGATGCCAAAGCCTACAGCTTTAAGAACAAGCTGATTATTGTATCGGCTGAGACCGCGGGGAATGGACTGTACAACTTCATCGTCCCGCTTAGAGCTTCCTGCAGACTCAAGAAAGATCTGAACTCCATTGTGTTGCTCCTGGATAATCAGTAAGAAGACCGTTTCAAAACATCCTGTTATCCCTTTTTATTCAGCTGCCCTCTTGGCTAGGTCTCCCTTTTAAAAGAAGTAGGGTTGCAAGATGCCCTTTCCCAATATCCCAGGTTTTCCAGAAATCTTGGTTGGAATAGTCCAGAAATAAGGGATTTCTGGAAACCTGGGAATTTGGGGAACGTTACTGGAATATTGCTGACCTCAATGGGATGTCCTGATGAAATGAAAACATTTCGCTCTTTCTCCCTTTGGGGAATATATCTAAATGTGTTTTTTGATAAACGGAAAGAGACATCTGTTACGAAACACCTAAAAATGTAACGAATTACATTCGGTGATTTTCAAATAAGCCTACACTTGTAACCTGAATTGATACGTCTGCGCACGATGATTGACGTGTCCACTCCTGTGCCGTAGCAAATTTGACACACATCATTTTGGAGTGTATTTTCCAGTAGTTTTCAAGTCCATTCGCTCATTTTCACTCGACTGACATGCGGTAATGATAAATAATATTGTAATAGCCTACAGTTATAATTATTGCGATAGGCTCATGTTTTGGCATACAGCCGGTACCGGTTTACTTTCACCCTGTGATTTTATCTCAAGCAAAGCAGCGCCTCCTACCATATTTAGTATGTTTTACAAAAGTATCTGTGTCTTTCGGATATGTCTGGTTGGGTACTGTGACATCAAAAATAGCAATATCTGTGCATATGGACAATACATATATATTACATTTAATTATACTAAATTATATTATGTTCTATTCTATGTTGTTGTGGTGTGTTCGTTCTGGTGTCTCTGTTTTGAATAAAATAAAAATGTTCCTTACACACTGAAGAAGGCTGTAAAGCAAAAACGTCTGTAAATGCCTGATGCAGTAAAACATTTAAAACATTGAATAATGAAGTAAGCTTTATGAGACATGATGTTTTGTGCAAACCCATTTACACCTCTTTGTTTGTCTGAATTGTGGGGTTTTACACACCAGCCAAGCCTCTGGGAGAGAGCCATGGTTCTCTTCTGATTAGTGTTCTGTTGTCTCACCAGGCCTGACACACAGTTCCTGGAGGCTGTCTGTGTGTTCCCCATGGTTTACTACATGGTGGGCTCCATCGATAAGTATGTGACACACAGCATCATCACACACCTTATAACCTTATACATCATCTTCTTTAGTGCCTGTTCTGCAAGTGTATGTGGCACTCTTCCACTTCTAGTCTCCCTATCAAGAGTACATCTCAAGGAAACAGACTGAGTGAACCCAAAAAACAATTTCTCATAAGTCCTGTGTAGAAAGTCACCTTCTTGACAGCCTCCAAGATGCTATCAGTTACGATTCTCTCTCCACAGTGAATCCGTCACAGATAATCCGTCATAGCTAGCTCATATGCAGGGTGCAGAGATTTTCCTGGTCAGGGAAATGTCTAGTCCTTTATGTCAAGTGTGTGTGTGTGTGTGTGTGTGTGTGTGTGTGTGTGTGTGTGTGTGTGTGTGTGTGTGTTTTCCTAGCCTGGATGACCTCCTGCGTTGCGGTGTGTCCTTTGCAGCCAACATGGTGGTGGTGGACAAGGAGAGCACCATGAGTGCAGAAGAGGACTACTACATGGCTGATGCCAAGACCATCGTCAATGTGCAGACACTGTTCAGGTACCTCAACCTCTATCAATGTACAGACACTGTTCAGGTACCTCAACCCCTATCAATATACAGACACTGTTCAGGTACCTCAACCTCTATCAATATACAGACACTGTTCAGGTACCTCAACCTCTATCAATATACAGACACTGTTCAGGTACCTCAACCTCTATCAATGTGCAGACACTGTTCAGGTACCTCAACCTCTATCAATGTTCAGACACTGTTCAGGTACCTCAACCTCTATCAATGTGCAGACACTGTTCAGGTACCTCAACCTCTATAAATGTACAGACACTGTTCAGGTACCTCAACCCCTATCAATGTGCAGACACTGTTCAGGTACCTCAACCCCTATCAATGTGCAGACACTGTTCAGGTACCTCAACCCCTATCAATGTGCAGACACTGTTCAGGTACCTCAACCCCTATCAATATACAGACACTGTTCAGGTACCTCAACCCCTATCAATGTGCAGACACTGTTCAGGTACCTCAACCCCTATCAATGTGCAGACACTGTTCGGGTACCTCAACCTCTATCAATGTACAGACACTGTTCAGGTACCTCAACCCCTATCAATATACAGACACTGTTCAGGTACCTCAACCCCTATCAATATACAGACACTGTTCAGGTACCTCAACCCCTATCAATGTGCAGACACTGTTCAGGTACCTCAACCCCTATCAATGTGCAGACACTGTTCAGGTACCTCAACCCCTATCAATGTGCAGACACTGTTCAGGTACCTCAACCCCTATCAATGTGCAGACACTGTTCAGGTACCTCAACCCCTATCAATATACAGACACTGTTCAGGTACCTCAACCCCTATCAATGTGCAGACACTGTTCAGGTACCTCAACCCCTATCAATGTGCAGACACTGTTCAGGTACCTCAACCCCTATCAATGTGCAGACACTGTTCAGGTACCTCAACCTCTATCAATGTGCAGACACTGTTCAGGTACCTCAACCCCTATCAATGTGCAGACACTGTTCAGGTACCTCAACCCCTATCAATGTGCAGACACTGTTCAGGTACCTCAACCCCTATCAATATACAGACACTGTTCAGGTACCTCAACCCCTATCAATGTGCAGACACTGTTCAGGTACCTCAACCCCTATCAATGTGCAGACACTGTTCAGGTACCTCAACCCCTATCAATGTACAGACACTGTTCAGGTACCTCAACCCCCATCAATGTACAGACACTGTTCAGGTACCTCAACCCCTATCAATGTACAGACACTGTTCAGGTACCTCAACCCCTATCAATGTACAGACACTGTTCAGGTACCTCAACCCCTATCAATGTACAGACACTGTTCAGGTACCTCAACCCCTATCAATGTGCAGACACTGTTCAGGTACCTCAACCCCTCTCAATATACAGACACTGTTCAGGTACCTCAACCCCTATCAATGTGCAGACACTGTTCAGGTACCTCAACCCCTATCAATGTGCAGACACTGTTCAGGTACCTCAACCCCTATCAATGTACAGACACTGTTCAGGTACCTCAACCCCCATCAATGTACAGACACTGTTCAGGTACCTCAACCCCTATCAATGTACAGACACTGTTCAGGTACCTCAACCCCTATCAATGTACAGACACTGTTCAGGTACCTCAACCCCTATCAATGTACAGACACTGTTCAGGTACCTCAACCCCTATCAATGTACAGACACTGTTCAGGTACCTCAACCCCTATCAATGTACAGACACTGTTCAGGTACCTCAACCCCTATCAATGTACAGACACTGTTCAGGTACCTCAACCCCTATCAATGTACAGACACTGTTCAGGTACCTCAACCCCTATCAATGTACAGACACTGTTCAGGTACCTCAACCCCCATCAATGTACAGACACTGTTCAGGTACCTCAACCCCTATCAATGTACAGACACTGTTCAGGTACCTCAACCCCTATCAATGTGCAGACACTGTTCAGGTACCTCAACCCCTATCAATGTACAGACACTGTTCAGGTACCTCAACCCCCATCAATGTACAGACACTGTTCAGGTACCTCAACCCCTATCAATGTACAGACACTGTTCAGGTACCTCAACCCCTATCAATGTACAGACACGGGTACCAAAGTCACTGTCATGGTTTTAACCTTCGGTCAAACTATTGTATAATCCAGTATACTGGACCACATTTTCACACATTTTATGTTGGCATTTCTATAATATCAAAAGTGTCATACAGGCAAATATTTTACTAAATCTTTAAACACAGATTAACATTTTGTAGGTGGGTTTCAAAGATTAATTATATGACAGTGATTTCTTTTCAACCGTGTAGATTAAAGTACACACTTCAGAGCTAGTTTCCTTGGCAACCTTGCCACACTGCATCAGGGAATCCATTTGTTTTCTGATTGCTTTCTTGTTGTCAGACAATTAATAAAAAATGTCAACTCACTTTCTAATTTTCACCAGACAACGTAGAAGCTTGCACAAACATTGAAACACTTTGATATGGGGTTAATGTTTCATGAATTGCTCCCACTGTTATTATATAAGCTATATTTTAAACTGGGTGGTTCGAGTCCTGAATGCTGATTGGCAGACAGTCGTGGTATATCAGACCGCATACCACGGGTATGACAAAACACTTATTTGTACTGCTCTAATTACGTTGGTAACCAGTTTATGATAGCAATAAGGCACCTCTGGGGTTTGTGGTATATGGCCAATATACCACGGCTAAGGGCTGTATCCAGCCCAAACGCAACCTTAGCTGTGGTAAATTGGCCATATACCACACCACCTCGTGCCTTATTGCTTAATTAGGTAGCTAGTATATACGGTAGTATCGGTATCAGTTGTTCACTAAATAGTGCTAATCCTGGACTGGTGTTAGTACAGTACACATTTATTAGCTAGGCTATTAATTAATAGTTATTTATCTCATCCAGTCATTAATTTAAGTGAGTATACAAAACATTACGGACACCTGCTCCTTCCATGACATAGACTGACCAGGTGAATCCAGGTGAAAGCTATGATCCCTTATTGATGTCACTTGTTAAATTCACTTCAATCAGTGTAGATGAAGGGGAGGAGACAGGTAAAAAAAAAAATTATCATTGAGACAATTGAGCCATGGATTGTGTGCAATTCAGAGGGTGAATGGGCAAGACAAAATATTGAAGTTCCTTTGAACGGGTATGGTAGTACTGTGCATTCTGAAAGTATTCAGGCCTGTTGACTTTTTCAACATTTTGTTACGTTACAGACTTATTCTACATTTGATTAAATCGTTTTTTCCCCCCTCATCAATCTACACACAATACCCCATAATGACAAAGCAAAACAGGTTTTTAGAAATAAAAAGTTTTAAAAACTCAGTACTTTGTTGAAGCACCTTTGGCAGCAATTATAGCCTCAAGTCTTCTTGGGTATGACGCTACAAGCTTGGCACACATGTATTTGGGGAGTTTCTCCCATTCTTCTCTGCAGATCCTCTCAAGCTCTGTCAGGTTGGATGGGGAGTGTTGCTGCACAGCTATTTTCAGGTCTCTCCAAAGATGTTCGATTGGGTTCATGTACAGGCTCTGGCTGGGCCACTCAAGGACATTCAGAGACTTGTCCCAAAGCAACTCTGCATTGTGCTGGCTATGTGCTTAGGGTTGTTGTCCTGTTTAAGTGCACTTTCGCCCCAGTCAGATGTCTTGAGAACTCTGGAACAGGTTTTCATCAAGGATCTCTCTCTACTTTGCTCTGTTCATCTTTCCCTCAATCCTGACTAGTCTCCCAGTCCCTTCCGTGCTGCAGATGATTGTCCTTCTGGAAGGTTCTCCCATCTCCACAGAGGAACTCTGGAGCTCTGTCAGAGTGACCATCGGGTTCTTGGTCACCTCCCTGACCAATGCCTTTCTCCCCCGATTGCTTAGTTTGGCCAGGCGGCCAGCTCTAAGAAGAGTCTTGATGGTTCCAAACATCTTCCATTTAAGAATGATGGAGGCCACTGTGTTCTTGGGGACCTTCAATGCTGGATAAATTGTTTGGTACCCTTCCCCATATCTGTGCCTCAACACAATCCTGTCTCGGAGCTTTACGGACAATTCCTTCGACTATGGGACCTTATATAGGTGTGTGCCATTCCAAATCATGTCCAATCAATTGAATTTGCCACAGGTGGACTCCAATCAAGTTGTAGAAACATCTCAAGGATGATCAATGGAAACAGGATGCACCTGAGCTCAATTTCGAGTCTCATAGCAAAGGGTCTGAATACACATACAAATAAGGTATTTCTGTTTATTATTTTTAATAAATTAGAAAAAATATTCTAAAAACCTGTTTTCTCTTTGTCATTATGGGGTATTGTGATGTCATTATGGGGTATCGTGATGTCATTATGGGGTATTGTGATGTCATTATGGGGTATCGTGATGTCATTATGGGGTATCGTGATGTCATTATGGGGTATTGTGATGTCATTATGGGGTATTGTGATGTCTTTATGGGGTATCGTGATGTCTTTATGGGGTATTGTGATGTCTTTATGGGGTATCGTGATGTCATTATGGGGTATCGTGATGTCATTATGGGGTATCGTGATGTCTTTATGGGGTATCGTGATGTCATTATGGGGTATCGTGATGTCATTATGGGGTATCGTTATGTCATTATGGGTATCGTGATGTCATTATGGGGTATCGTGATGTCATTATGTGGTATCGGAATGTCATTATGGGGTATCGTGATGTCATTATGGGGTATCGTGATGTCATTATGGGGTATTGTGATGTCATTATGGGGTATTGCTTTGTCATTATGTTGTATTGTCTGTAGATGGATGAGGACCTTTTTTTATTTAATCCATTTAAGAATAAAGCTGTAATGTAACAAAATGTAGAAAAAGCGAAGGGGTCTGAATACTTTCCGAATGCACGTTTTTTTTTACCCTCAACAGTTTCCCATGTCTATCAAGAATGGTCCACCATCCAAAAGACATCCAGCCAACTTGATACATCTGTGGGAAACATTGGCGTCAACATGGGCCAGAATCCCTGTGGAACGCTTTCGACACCTTGTTAGATATTAGGAAGGTGTTTCTAACGTTTGGTCTACTCAGTGTATTTTGGATGTCACATTTGATTACAAAGTTGACATTTTGTTCTGCCGGTGTGATGTTCTGTTTTATTTTGTTCAGTTAACCTCAGCTATATTGTGTTTCTTCTCATCCAGGTTGTTCTCCAGTCTCAGTATCATCACCGAGCTAACCCACCCCGCCAACATGAGGTTTATGCAGTTCAGAGCTAAGGACTGGTACTCTCTGGCTCTCTCTAAACTGGAGAAGGTAAGCCGTCACTGAATGCACACCATCTGTACTTCAAGGCCGAGTTTCAGTCCAAGGCGCGTTATAGAGAAAGACACTTGACAGCTGACAATTAGCATTTTAAAAGCAATGTCCCCGGAAGATGTCAACTCAAGCGTAAGTTAAAAGGCGTGTTGTCGACTGTTCAGTACGCCGCTCTTAAATACGCCTTCCCAGCCCAGTAGATGTCTCTAGCTCTATAAATGCAAAGTTAACAACTAGTTATCCTTGTCTGCAGTAGCAAAGGCTATGGACCAGGGTTGGAGTCAATTCCAGTCAATTGAGGAAGTAGACTGAAACTCAAATGATCTTTAATGCTTTTCAATTAGACAAATGTATAATTGGAATTTTAGTTACTTTCTGAATTGACTGGAATTGAAATGGAATTGACCCCAACCCTGGTACGAAATATACATTGAGTCGTCTCCAAAGGCTACTAACTATACATTGAGTCATCTTCAAAGCAAAGGAAGAGAAGGTTAAACAATCATTATGTGAAGACTGGACAGTACATACAGTACAAGCATAGTATTTTTCCACAGCCTCTCAAACACCAGACGTTGGATATTTTTTTCTAAGAGAAATGATTATTCCCATTCATAGACACATGTGACATGTAACATTTTCAGGGGTAATATGACGGGTATTATGTTATGCGTAGGCATCCTTTCCTTAATAAGATATCAATATCGTTCCCGTTGCGGTGCATCTTCCACCTCGTATCAGTATCGACCACCAGGTGGCGGTCTCTCTCTTTCAAATATCCTGTTGCGGTGCATCTTCCATCTCGTATCAGTATCGACCACCAGGTGGCGGTCTCTCTCTTTCAAATATCCTAACCTTTTCTTGAGCACCCCCATTTGATCCGTTCCAGTTGTAACACCCGAAGGACTTGATGATTAAGTGACCAGTTGAAGCCGGTTATACTGTAATGCAATAGACTGGTTTATTCAAGGAAAGGTTTGAACATCCCACTGGGCAAAAACTGGTTGAATAAAATGTATTCCACTATCTCGTCCAAATAATTCAATGTGATGACATTGAATCAACGTGGAGTACTGATTGGATTTTACCCAACTTTGAACCTAAATTCAATGACGATGATTTGTTGTTGTTGAATTCACGTTAGATGACAACTCAACCAAAAGTAAATCACAACTAGATGTTGAACTGACGTGTGTGCCCAGTGGGATTAGTGTGTTTGTGTTTCTGTCCCCCTGTTACATGTCTATGGGAGCTAAAAGAGCTTTGTGATTCTTGCATGTGTTGAAAAGAGCTGTACAAATAAAATGTATTCTTATGTTACAAATCCCTTTTGGCCCGACAGTCTAGGGGGGGATGGTAGTGAGACCCGTAACATAACTCATGTAAATTATAATTGTGACAAAGTAAGTGTGAACGAAATAACCACGACAACCGAAATAATACCGTCAAACTCAGGGTTTATTTATAAACACACGGTAATGGGGGGAAGCAGGAAAAGGGGCTGAGCTGGACCCAAGGAAAGAAACAATAAGTATTCAAAACACCCCTAAGCTAGACTAGCCTATTTCAACAACAGCTAACTAACCAACCAAAATACAGTGGGTGGTCCGCCCAGTTCTAACTAGTGTATTTAACAAAGTTCACCTACGGGTAGTGTATGCCCATGGGCGACTTGTCTTGGTTTCCCCTTTTTCCCACCAGCAACAAACACCATAACCAAAACAATACTCACAGGAGATGACAAAGTGATTTGGAGGTGCTCAAACAAAAGAAGAGGTTAAGACGCAAAGAGAGAGATCTACATACATGGCATTTACAAAGAGATTGAGCTACTGAAATCTATAAAGAACAGAGATCTGCCAACATGGCATTACAAAGAGATTGAGCTACTGAAATCTATAAAGAACAGAGATCTACCAACATGGCATTACAAAGAGATTGAGCTACTGAGCAAACAAATGATGGGTTTTTTAAACCATGGGGAAGGAACTGTGATAGGGTAGGAAACAGGAGGTGTGTCTTCTGATTGATGGGTTGATTGTTGACTGATTGGGGAGTGATGATTTTCACCTGTGAGGGGAGAATGAGAGAAAAGAAACACACACACAGGATACACACACAGGATACTTGTATCCGTAACACTCCCACCCTTAAAAGAGCAACCCTAGTGGTTGCGACCACAGTATTACCATGAATACTCACAACAATAACAAAGTCAACCAAAACATACAAAAATAATTACACACGAGACAAAGCATCTGCCAACACATTATCTGAACCCTTTGTGGCGGATCTCCAAATTATAATTTTGTACAATCAGCGCCCAACGCATAAGGCGCTGGTTCTGGTTGTACATCCGGTGGAGAAAAACTAAGGGGTTATGGTCAGTATACACAATCACTGGTAGGGCACTGGAACCAATGTATACTTCAAAGTATTCCAGAGCCAACAACAAAGCAAGAGCTTCTTGTTCTATTGTCGCATAGTTTGTTTGACATTTATTACATTTACGGGAAAAATAACAAACAGGACGATCTACTCCACTCTTGTCCTGTTGCAGTAGAACAGCACCAGCACCTCTGGCACTAGCATCTACCTCAAGTTTGAACGGTTGTTCAAAATCCGGAGCAGCAAGTACAGGGGTACTACATAAGAGTGCTTTCGCTGATTCAAAAGCGCTCTTACATTCAGGGGACCACACAAATGGTCTAGCCGGACTGAGCAAATCAGTCAATGGAGCAACTACCGCAGAGAAATTTTTACAGAAGCTACGGTAGTAGCCAACCATCCCTAAAAAGCGGCGTAGCTCTCGTCTGGTGGTAGGTGCAGGGAATGCAGTTATAGCCAAGACCTTGGCATCAACAGGGCGCACCTGGCCATGGCCAACCTCTTTACCGAGATAGGTAACAGTAGCCTTCCCAAACTCACACTTTGCCAAGTTCAGGGTTAGAGAAGCAGCTGCCAACCGTTCACATACTACCCTTAGAGTCAACATGATCTGACCACTCAGACGAATAAATCACTAGGTCATCAAGGTATGCACTACAATTAGGAACGCCAGCTAATACGGAGTTAACCAGTCGTTGGAAAGTGGCTGGTGCATTTCACATCCCAAAAGCCATGACTGAGTACTGTAGGAAGTTGTCTGGGGTCACAAAGGCAGAAATCTCAGAAGCACGTGAAGTTAACGTAACCTGCCAGTAACCTTTTAAGAGGTCCAACTTAGTTACATACTTAGCAGCACCAATAGTGTCGATACAGTCGTCCAGTCTGGGTAACGGGAACGAATCTGGCATTGTGACAGAATTTACCTTTCGATAATCCGTACATAACCTGGACCTACCATCAGGTTTAGGAACCAGAATGCAAGGAGAACTCCAAGGGCTTGAACTTGGCTTAGCCAGGTCATTCTCCAACAAATATTTCACCTCATCCCTCATTATCTTCCTCTTGGAAGCGTTGATACGATATGGGTGTTGCATTTCCAACATTAATGTCATGTTCCAACACATTTGTGCGAGTAGGAACGTCATTAAAGAGACATGGAAAACTGTGTAGTAGCCTCAAAATATCATTAGCCTGTCCATCCGTTAAATGAACCAGACCTGACTGGATAGACAGCAGCATTTCTGAGTTGGGCAATCTAACACACTGCTGTTGAGTATTGCGCAACTCCAATCCATCTACATCATCAATATGACAGTCCACTATCATCGCAGTAGTAGCAGAGGAGACTGCAGTACCTTCCTCAGTTTTTGAACTTTTTGAATCTTTTTTTTTTTAATCTAATTGTGTGATGGGTCGGGTGTGGTAAGCTTTCAACATGTTAATGTGACACACACGAGATTGGCGTTTTCTATCAGGAGTTTGAAGCACATAGTCAGTTTCACTTATTTTCTTTTCAATTAAATAAGGACCAGAGAAACGAGCTGACAGTGAAGATCCTGGAACAGGTAATAACACCAGTACTTGGTCACCTGGCTGTAGTGGACGAGAAACAGCCTCTTTATCATAGTGTCTTTTCATGCTCCTCTGTGAGGAAGACAGAGCTTCCTTTGCAAGAGCACAAGCTTGGTGTAGGCGCTCACGAAAGCGACTAACATAGTCCAACACATTCTCATCTCTGGTACACAACTTATGGGACAAGAACTGTTCTTTAAGGACTTTCATTGGTCCTCTCACTGTGTGACCAAACACTAGTTCAGCCGGGCTGAAACCTAGGGACTCCTGCACAGTTTCACGAGCAGCAAACAAAACTAGAGGAACTCCCTCATCCCAATCTTTCTCAGATTCCAAACAATATTTACGTAGCATAGACTTCAGTGTCTGATGCCATCTTTCAAGCGCACCCTGAGACTCTGGGTGATAGGCGCTTGACACACGGTGCGTAATTTATAAGGATTTCAACACCTGCTTGAAGAGCTTGGATAGGAAATTGGTACCTTGATCGCTTTGTACCACCTTAGTTAACCCGAATGTTGTGAAGAATTTTATTAAGGCTTTACTCACTATCGGAGCTGTAATCCTTCTCAGAGGAATAGCCTCGGGGTATCTTGTAGCCATACACATTATCGTTAACAAAAACTGGTTACCAGATTTTGTCTTCGGTAACGGTCCGACACAATCAACGACCACATGCTCGAATTAGTTCACCTATGACAGGTATGGGACAAAGAGGAGCGGGAGGAATAACCCGATTTGGTTTTCCTGTTATCTGACAGGTGTGGCATGTCCGACAGAACTGAGCCACATCTTGTTTTAAACCCGGCCAAAAGAAATGTCGAAGGATCCGATCATACGTCTTTGTAATTCCTAAATGACCAGACCACTGGTGATCATGAGCAAGGGATAACACATTTTGTCAAAAGGCTGTAGGAATCACTATTTGGTAAACAGCATTCCAATCTCCACCCGCGTCAACATGGGATTTCCATTTACGCATGAGGAGATTACCATCAATGAAGTAAGCCACATTCTTCTTCTTCACCTCTTCTAACGAGACAACACTAGAAAAACATTTAGCAAGTTTGTTGTCAACCTTTTGGTTAGCAATCAGCTGCTCACGAGTGACTGGTAACTGTATTGCATCAGCAATAAGTTCAACGTTCTTTGATTCTTTCCTGGGCTGTTTGTCAGAGGTGATCAGCTTCTCAGAGGTATCACACAATCCATCCTCTTGATCATCCTCTTTGAACAGAACAGTGTTCGACAAATCTATCACGTCACCCTCTTGTAGTGCCTGAGCACGAGTGACAGCACAAGCGGGGAACACATGTGGATAACTCTGTGCCAACTCATTCGAGAGAGAGTGGTCACTTTTATCCAATACTTCCAATACGGGTACTACCTTTCCTCCGGCAATATCGTTACCCATTATAAAGGTCACACCTTTCACTGGCAACTTAAGACGTACCCCCACTCTGAATATTCCACTGATTAACTCAGAGTGTACTTTCACAAAGTGCAATGGCACTGGGACAAAACCCATTTCAATACCCTGCACTAACACACTGGAACCACAGTATGTATCGTCAGATAAGGGCAACACATCAGACAATATAAACGACTGCGCCGCACCAGTATCTCTAAGGATTTTAACCGGACGCTGAGACGCGCCGTCATTCGTTAGGGACACAAACCCCTCGGAAATGAATGGTTCATAACTGCGGTCGGGGACTGAGACTTTCAAACTGCAGTTACCCTGAGGCACCTGTTTTGTTGCAGACCTCACAACCGTACGAATTAGACCAACACCGGTTGGTGGATTGGCACGAAGAGGCATCCCTTGTTTGCGTTTAAGCATGAAGCAATCATTGATCATATGTCCTACTTTATGACAATAGAAACAGGGACGCTCATTCTTCTGGCGTGCTTGATATACCACTGCTTGCCGACTAGGGCTAAAGGTAGGAAACTCAGTGGTTCTACTCTCAGTTTGAGCCGAAAACACACTCTTGTGCGTCAACACAAACTTGTCTGCCAACACAGACGCTTCTGCCAGGGAGGATACTTTCTGTTCGTTTAGGTAAACTACAATGAGTTCGGGTAAGCAATTTTTAAACTCTTCCAACAAGATTAACTCCCGGAGAGAGTTGAAATCAGTTACCTTACTAGCAGCATGCCATTTATCAAACAGATTTCCCTTGTCTCTAGCAAATTCCACATAAGTCTTACTAGAAGACTTTCTATGAGACCTAAATCTCTGTCGGTATGCCTCAGGCACAAGCTCATAGGCACGAAGAACAGTAGCTTTGACCACTTCATAATTCAAACTGTCCTCCAGAGGTAGCGCTGACAAAACCTCTTGGGCTTTACCAGTTAATTTACACTGAAGTAATAGACACCATACCTCTTCAGGCCACTTCAATGCTACGGCTATACGCTCAAATACACAAAAATAGGAGTCAACCTCCGACTCTCTGAACAAAGGTACTAAGGCAATCTGCCTACTAATGTCAAACGTGTTTGAGGACACAGCTGGTGAGGACGACTCACTAACAGTGACAGCAGGAACGAAGGCTAGCCTCACTGTCTCGGCCTCCAGTTCCATCTGGCGCATTTTAAACGTCATCTGCCTCTGTTCTCGTTCTCTTTCTTTTTCTGCCTCAATTTTACCCATCTCCAAATCTAAATGCCGCTGTTCTCGTTCTTTTTCTGCCTCAATTTTACACATCTCCAACTGGAGAGTCTCTCGCCGAATTTGGGCTCTCTTCCACCTCTAGTTGGAACTGTGCTAAACGGACATCCCTCCTGGCATCACCGTTTGACAGTGGGGAGAGTTGTTCAAAATGGGACAATGTGGCTGGTGTTTTAGCCTCGCCCTCATTATCAGACACCAATGGGCTTACAGGAGCAGCAACATCCCCTACAGGGGTAGTATGCTCAGGCAGCGGTAACACAAGCACCTGCTCTTCCAACAATACATTTAACACTAGCTGTTTAACCTCCGCCTTAACTAAACTCTGCGAAATCGATACTGAATAATGGTCAGCCAAGGTCATTAAATCAACTCTACGACATTTGTCAAAAACCTCCCACAAAGGGTGATCCAAAAAGGACTTCAACTCAAAAGTAGCCATCTTAAACTACTTCACAAGAGCCAACGAAAATAGCAAACACTAATGCTACTTCAGCTATGACGCTCCACACTGAACTATACCACTATCAACAATCTACATGAGCGGCATGGGTGTCAGTAAAGACAGATCCCGGATGAGCCCCCACTTATGTTAGAAATCCCTTTTGGCCCGACAGTCTAGGGGGGGATGGTAATGAGACCCGTAACATATCTCATGCAAATTATAGTTGTGACAAAGTGTGAACGAAATAACCACGACAACCGAAATAATACCGTCAAACTCAGGGTTTATTTATAAACACACGGTAATGGGGGGAGCAGGAAAAAGGGGCTGAGCTGGACCCAAGGAAAGAAACAATAAATATGCAAAAACACCCCTAAGCTAGACTAGCCTACTTTAACAACAGCTAACTAACTAACCAAAAATACAGTGGGTGGTCCGCCCAGTTCTAACTAGTGTATTTAACAAAGTTCACCTACGGGTAGTGTATGCCCATGGGCAACTTGTCTTGATTTCCCCCTTTTCCCACCAGCAACAAACAAACACCATAACCAAAACAATACCCACAGGTGATGACAAAGTGCTATGGAGGTGCTCAAACAAAAGAGAGGTTAATTAATACACAGAGAGCGAGTGAAAAACAGAGATCTACAAACATGGCATTTACAAAGAGATTGAGCTCTAGAGCAAACAAATGATGGGGTTTTTAAACCATGGGGAAGGAACTGTGATAGGGTAGGAAACAGGAGGAGGTGTGTCTTCTGATTGATGGGTTGATTGTTGACTGATTGGGGAGTGATGATTTTCACCTGTGAGGGGAGAAGGAGAGAAAAGAAACACACACACACAGGATACACACACAGGATAACTGTATCCGTAACAGGAATGGATTAACAATATATACATACATATATGTCAGAGCGGCATAGGGCTAAGATACAGTGGCATAGTGTAGAATACAGTATATACATATGAGATGGGTGATGCAATATTTACACACAAGGACCACTCTATAATAAATACCTACAGATGCAATGCAGGAAATTGAAAACCTGTAGTGTATTTGAAGTTTAAAAGGACTTCTGGTGTCTGTAATTTCCACATAGAAATGTCAGACTTATTTTCCCCTTAGTATAGCAAAATGTATCAACCCCTACAAGAATGTGTGTCCCATGAATTATAATCCACATAATAATTCACATTTCCTGTTGCTGCAGGATTACTTTCCTTCTGTAGCGAACTGGCTCATATTAAGATCCTACATCTGTACACATCACATAATACATAGTCCACAGAATGATACACATAGTCCACAGAATGATACACATAGTCCACAGAATGATACACATAGTCCACAGAATGATACACATAGTCCACAGAGTGATACACATAGTCCACAGAATGATACACATAGTCCACAGAATGATACACATAGTCCACAGAATGATACACATAGTCCACAGAATGATACACATAGTCCACAGAATGATACACATAGTCCACAGAGTGATACACATAGTCCACAGAATGATACACATAGTCCACAGAATGATACACATAGTCCACAGAGTGATACACATAGTCCACAGAATGATACACATAGTCCACAGAATGATACACATAGTCCACAGAATGATACACATAGTCCACAGAATGATACACATAGTCCACAGAGTGATACACATAGTCCACAGAGTGATACACATAGTCCACAGAATGACACATTTTCACATTCACTGCAAGTACAGTCAGTGTATTCTGTAAGTACAGTCAGTGTATTCTGTAAGTACAGTCAGTGTATTCTGCAAGTACAGTCAGTGTATTCTGCAAGTACAGTCAGTGTATTCTGCAAGTACAGTCAGTGTATTCAGTAAGTACAGTCAGTGTATTCTGTAAGTACAGTCAGTGTATTCTGTAAGTACAGTCAGTGTATTCTGTAAGTACAGTCAGTGTATTCTGCAAGTACAGTCAGTGTATTCAGTAAGTACAGTCAGTGTATTCTGCAAGTACAGTCAGTGTATTCAGTAAGTACAGTCAGTGTATTCTGTAAGTACATTCAGTGTATTCTGTAAGTACAGTCAGTGTATTCTGTAAGTACAGTCAGTGTATTCTGTAAGTACACTCAGTGTATTCTGTAAGTACAGTCAGAGTATTCTGTAAGTACACTCAGTGTATTCTGGAATCATCTTCTCTCTCTGCTCTTCCTGGTTCAGATCTGCCACAAGTCTTTCACACGTAGACCCCATCTGGAGGAGCACATGATTCTACACACGCAAGACCGACCCTTCAAGTGTGCCTTCTGCGACGACTACTTCAAGTCCCGGTTTGCCCGCTTGAAGCATCAAGAAAAGTACCATTTAGGTAATGAATGGGAAATGTCATTTAATTGCTTTTATCCAACCTATTTAGATAATAGATACATGTATTGTACCTCTTGACTCTAGGCCGTACAGATATAATGCATTATAATGGGTCGTAATGCTTTATATGAATGAACAGCTTATAATGTGTTAGTGAAGGGATGAATCGCATATTATCTGTCATTTTGAGCCAGTTGAAAGGCATAACATATTATAAGTTAATGTATAAAGCATTATCATGGTTATAACAAATAATAATACGTTATAACTATATGCCCTAAGGGTTACTGTTGAATCAAATTGGAATGATGAGGAATTTAAAAAATTGTATGGTTGAGAGGGATGAGGCAAAAGGTATGGCATTACGTACTGAAAATTGAGAAATCATGTGACTAAACTGAATAAAAAGAAGAAACTATACTATGAAACAAAAATTAAATGATATAAACAATGACAGTTAAAAGCTTTGGAGCACCTTAATTTACATTTTGGGCGATATTTCTTCTTAACAGCACTATCAACAATGCAGGTTCCACAGGCCCTAGTTTTGCCAAACCTGGACTACTACTTTTCAGTCGTGTGGTAAGGTGCCACAATGAGAGACTTGGGAAAATTTCAATTGGCTCCAAACAGGGCAGCACAGAATAGACTAGTACTACAAAGAGCTATGAATACATGGAACTCTATTCCACATCAAGTATCTGATGCAAGTAGTAGAATCAGATTTTAAAAAACAGGTAAAAATACACCTTATGGAACTCTGTGTCTCTCTCTGTGAAGAGACACAAACACAGGTACAGACACAAACACAGGTACAGACACAAACACAGGCACAGACATCTGCATACACGATAACATACACGCTATACACACATGGATTTTGTGATGTAAATATGTGGTAGTAGAGTACAGGCCTGAGGGCACACACTTAATGTGTTGTGAAATCTGTTGTGAATGTATTGTAATGTTTTTAAAATTGTATAAACTGCCTTAATGTTGCTGCACCCCGAGAAGAGTAGCTGCTGCCTTGGCAGGAACTATTGGGATCCAAAATAAATAGAAATACCACGTTCGGGTTTATTGTCCTCAAAAACATTGGGAGTCAAGGAAAAGGTTGTATAATCATTGAAGAGAATGCTATCAAGTTTGTAGAAGCTTAACGTTAATCAATGATCAGATGTTGATGTTGGATTGAAAAGTAAGACTGTGACACAGGGATATTGAATTGACCTTTGACTCTGTCCACAGGTCCGTTCCCATGTGACATCTGTGGCCGCCAGTTCAACGACACGGGTAACAGGAAGAGGCACATTGAATGTACACACGGGGGCAAGAGAAAATGGACCTGCTTAATCTGTGGGAAGTCAGTGAGGGAGAGGTAGGATTGTCACAGCTACAATAATGTTATTTTTTTTGTGTTGTGGGAAAATTATAAATAAATAAAAATAATAAAATAAACAGCAGTGCTTAGAATACTGCACATGTAAGTGTGATTACATTGAATTTCGATGTTGTTTTACACAACAACTACTAATGTTATAACTTTTAACAAAACTTTTAACCAATTTCTTTTTAACAATTATTTTTGGTGGTGGTTGTAATGAATACCCAGGGAGAAAAAGGTGTAGATTCACGTGCAGAGCGCGGCAAATGTTTATTGAGACATCGCAGAAGGCAGGAACCGTGGTCACAGGCAGGCAAAGGTCAAACACAGGCAGGCAAAGGTCAAACACAGGCAGGCAAAGGTCAAACACAGGTAGGCAGTCAAAAACAAACAATATCTCACAACTACACAAACATAAAGAACTGAACTAAATTGGGAGCTGATGAGACCAGGTGAGACACGAACACAGGTGAAATTAATGGAAAAAAAATGAAAGACAGGGCTACTTTCCAGAACACAAAGAAACAGGGCTACGTTCCAGAACACAAAGAAACAGGACTACGTTCCAGAACACAAAGAAACAGGGATACGTTCCAGAACACAAAGATACAGGGCTACGTTCCAGAACACAAAGAAACAGGGCTACGTTCCAGAACACAAAGAAACAGGGCTACGTTCCAGAACACAAAGAAACAGGGCTACTTTCCAGAACACAAAGAAACAGGGCTATGTTCCAGAACACAAAGAAACAGGGCTATGTTCCAGAACACAAAGAAACAGGGTTACGTTCCAGAGCACAAAGAAACAGGGCTACGTTCCAGAACACAAAGAAACAGGGCTACGTTCCAGAACACAAAGAAACAGGGCTATGTTCCAGAACACAAAGAAACAGGACTACGTTCCAGAACACAAAGAAACAGGGATACGTTCCAGAACACAAAGATACAGGGCTACGTTCCAGAACACAAAGAAACAGGGCTACGTTCCAGAACACAAAGAAACAGGGCTACGTTCCAGAACACAAAGAAACAGGGCTACTTTCCAGAACACAAAGAAACAGGGCTATGTTCCAGAACACAAAGAAACAGGGCTATGTTCCAGAACACAAAGAAACAGGGTTACGTTCCAGAGCACAAAGAAACAGGGCTACGTTCCAGAACACAAAGAAACAGGGCTACGTTCCAGAACACAAAGAAACAGGGCTATGTTCCAGAACACAAAGAAACAGGGTTACGTTCCAGAACACAAAGAAACAGGGCTATGTTCTAGAACACAAAGAAACAGGGCTACGTTCCAGAACACAAAGAAACAGGACTACGTTCCAGAACACAAAGAAACAGGGCTACGGTCGAGAATACAAAGAAACAGGGCTATGTTCCAGAACACAAAGAAACAGGGCTATGTTCCAGAACACAAAGAAAGAGGGCTATGTTCCAGAACACAAAGAAACAGGGCTATGTTCCAGAACACAAAGAAACAGGGCTATGTTCCAGAACACAAAGAAACAGGACTACGTTCCAGAACACAAAGAAACAGGGCTACGGTCGAGAATACAAAGAAACAGGACTACGTTCCAGAACACAAAGAAACAGGGCTATAAGTTCCAGAACACAAAGAAACAGGGTTGCGTTCCAGAACACAAAGAAACAGGACTACGTTCCAGAACACAAAGAAACAGGGCTACGTTCCAGAACACAAAGAAACAGGGTTACGTTCCAGAACACAAAGAAACAGGGTTACGTTCCAGAACACAAAGAAACAGGGCTACGTTCCAGAACACAAAGAAACAGGGTTACGTTCCAGAACACAAAGAAACAGGGTTGCGTACCAGAACACAAAGAAACAGGGCTATAAGTTCCAGAACACAAAGAAACAGGGCTACGTTCCAGAACACAAAGAAACAGGGCTACGTTCCAGAACACAAAGAAACAGGGCTATGTTCCAGAACACAAAGAAACAGGGCTATAAGTTCCAGAACACAAAGAAACAGGGTTATGTTCCAGAACACAAAGAAACAGGGCTACGTTCCAGAACACAAAGAAACAGGGCTACGTTCCAGAACACAAAGAAACAGGGTTACGTTCCAGAACACAAAGAAACAGGGCTATAAGTTCCAGAACACAAAGAAACAGGGTTACGTTCCAGAACACAAAGAAACAGGGTTACGTTCCAGAACACAAAGAAACAGGGTTACGTTCCAGAACACAAAGAAACAGGGTTACGTTCCAGAACACAAAGAAACAGGGCTATAAGTTCCAGAACACAAAGAAACAGGGCTACGTTCCAGAACACAAAGAAACAGGGCTACGTTCCAGAACACAAAGAAACAGGACTACGTTCCAGAACACAAAGAAACAGGGTTACGTTCCAGAACACAAAGAAACAGGGTTGCGTTCCAGAACACAAAGAAACAGGGCTACGTTCCAGAACACAAAGAAACAGGACTACGTTCCAGAACACAAAGAAACAGGGCTATAAGTTCCAGAACACAAAGAAACAGGGTTGCGTTCCAGAACACAAAGAAACAGGACTACGTTCCAGAACACAAAGAAACAGGGCTATAAGTTCCAGAACACAAAGAAACAGGGTTACGTTCCAGAACACAAAGAAACAGGGTTACGTTCCAGAACACAAAGAATCAGGGCTTCGTTCCAGAACACAAAGAAACAGGGCTACGTTCCAGAACACAAAGAAACAGGGCTACGTTCCAGAACACAAAGAAACAGGGCTATGTTCCAGAACACAAAGAAACAGGGCTATAAGTTCCAGAACACAAAGAAACAGGGCTACGTTCCAGAACACAAAGAAACAGGGTTACGTTCCAGAACACAAAGAAACAGGGTTACGTTCCAGAACACAAAGAAACAGGGCTACGTTCCAGAACACAAAGAAACAGGGCTATGTTCCAGAACACAAAGAAACAGGGCTACGTTCCAGAACACAAAGAAACAGGGTTACGTTCCAGAACACAAAGAAACAGGGCTATGTTCCAGAACACAAAGAAACAGGGCTACGTTCCAGAACACAAAGAAACAGGGCTACGTTCCAGAACACAAAGAAACAGGGCTACGTTCCAGAACACAAAGAAACAGGGCTACGTTCCAGAACACAAAGAAACAGGGCTACGTTCCAGAACACAAAGAAACAAGGCTACGTTCCAGAACACAAAGAAACAGGGCTACGTTCCAGAACACAAAGAAACAGGGCTACGTTCCAGAACACAAAGAAACAGGGCTACGTTCCAGAACACAAAGAAACAGGGCTACGTTCCAGAACACAAAGAAACAGGACTACGTTCCAGAACACAAAGAAACAGGGTTACGTTCCAGAACACAAAGAAACAGGGTTGCGTTCCAGAACACAAAGAAACAGGGCTACGTTCCAGAACACAAAGAAACAGGACTACGTTCCAGAACACAAAGAAACAGGGCTATAAGTTCCAGAACACAAAGAAACAGGGTTGCGTTCCAGAACACAAAGAAACAGGACTACGTTCCAGAACACAAAGAAACAGGGCTATAAGTTCCAGAACACAAAGAAACAGGGTTACGTTCCAGAACACAAAGAAACAGGGTTACGTTCCAGAACACAAAGAATCAGGGCTTCGTTCCAGAACACAAAGAAACAGGGCTACGTTCCAGAACACAAAGAAACAGGGCTACGTTCCAGAACACAAAGAAACAGGGCTATGTTCCAGAACACAAAGAAACAGGGCTATAAGTTCCAGAACACAAAGAAACAGGGCTACGTTCCAGAACACAAAGAAACAGGGTTACGTTCCAGAACACAAAGAAACAGGGCTATAAGTTCCAGAACACAAAGAAACAGGGTTACGTTCCAGAACACAAAGAAACAGGGCTACGTTCCAGAACACAAAGAAACAGGGCTACGTTCCAGAACACAAAGAAACAGGGCTATGTTCCAGAACACAAAGAAACAGGGCTACGTTCCAGAACACAAAGAAACAGGGTTACGTTCCAGAACACAAAGAAACAGGGCTATGTTCCAGAACACAAAGAAACAGGGCTACGTTCCAGAACACAAAGAAACAGGGCTACGTTCCAGAACACAAAGAAACAGGGCTACGTTCCAGAACACAAAGAAACAGGGCTACGTTCCAGAACACAAAGAAACAGGGCTACGTTCCAGAACACAAAGAAACAGGGCTACGTTCCAGAACACAAAGAAACAGGGCTACGTTCCAGAACACAAAGAAACAGGGCTACGTTCCAGAACACAAAGAAACAGGGTTATGTTCCAGAACACAAAGAAACAGGGTTGCGTTCCAGAACACAAAGAAACAGGGCTACGTTCCAGAACACAAAGAAACAGGGCTATAAGTTCCAGAACACAAAGAAACAGGGCTATGTTCCAGAACACAAAGAAACAGGGCTACGTTCCAGAACACAAAGAAACAGGGCTATGTTCCAGAACACAAAGAAACAGGGCTACATTCCAGAACACAAAGAAACAGGGCTACGTTCCAGAACACAAAGAAAAAGAACACAAGGTTGACTAAGAAAAGAAAAGCAGAACCTTACAGTGGTATTGTGTCTATCTCTCACTGCTCACATGGTAACAGTCTCAACTTTAGTGACTGGTCTACTATCAATCTAACTCCATTGACTGTAATGTGGTTCTTTTTTATGTCCGTAGGACAACGTTGAGAGAACATTTGCGGATTCACAGCGGAGAGAAACCTCACCTCTGCAGTATCTGTGGACAGAGTTTCCGCCACGGCAGCTCTTATAGGTCAATATGCTTGGGCAGTTCATGACGTACCTGGTTCTTATTGGCTATCACCCTATGGGTGGATTCCCATGTTCATGAGGTTTCTATTGGGTAGTTTTTGTCTTCTCCAGAGAAAATAATTGTATCATAATTTTGTCATCATTTAATACAAAATAAATCAAACGTTGGCCTGTTTTAATTGCATATTAACATTTGTTAAAAACTTGAACCCCCCAACTTTATTCTGATAGGCTTCATCTTCGAGTCCACCACGACGACAAGCGCTACGAGTGTGACGAATGCGGAAAGACGTTCATACGCCACGACCATCTGACCAAACACCAGAAAATACACTCGGGTACAGTACACACACCTTCCGTGGTATGTTCCGTAGCCGTGCCAAAGAGAGTAAAATGTTCCCCTGGGTTATTTCTTCATACATGGTCCCGGACCCGTTTGTATGTTTTTACGCTGCACACGAATTGTCTTACGGGGATAATAATTGAATTGACTCTCCCTTTGGTTGTTATCAGGGGAGAAAGCCCACCAGTGTGAGGAGTGTGGGAAGTGTTTCAGGCGCCATGATCACCTGACCGTCCATTACAAAAGTGTCCACCTGGGAGAGAAGGTGTGGCAGAAGTAAGTGGTCCTGATGGTGGATGGAGATGGAGGGAATGGGCGCGTTCCAGGCTGACTACATTGCAGGTGCATGTCAGATCTCACAACGCGGTTGACTACATTGCAGATGCATGTCAGATCTCACAACGACTGAGTAGGTGTTAACATATCAGCTAACTACATCATATAATATAGCAATCTGATGACGTGGCATGTAACCAAACGTTGGTTGATGAAACGTAACATCTGCAATGTAGTCATGCTGGAACGTGACCAATATGTTCTAGGTTTAAAGTGTCAGTCTGGATTTAGACACACCAGGGCGCCAAAGGGATTTTTTAAATATTATTTTTTATTAAATGATCAAGAAAATAGGCAGAATAAACAGCATTGGACAAACAACAATTGCATAGTGAAACACATTTTCACATGATATTCAATAAAACAAAGTAAATTCACAGTACATGACTTCCATATCTGGACAGTCACATCGTTTTTTGGTATAAATGTGACTACCCTTTGAGCACAAGATGTTGAAAAGACGTTGAAAATGTATTTTTTGGTTTCAATTTCTTGTACTCGCTGTCGCTGGTATAATTACAATTATATAATTATAATTACTTTATTGATACTACATTTTATCAACCCGACAACCCAGATGGAACAAACCCTGTGTTTGTCAAATGAAAAATATATATATTATTTTTTTACTGTTGAAGAGGATCTTCTATGGTGTCTAGTTGACTATTTGTGAAAGGACTAAGCATTGGCAACATGTGTGTGGATTCTATAGGTATAAAACAGCTGTGCATCAGTGTGAGGTCTGTAAGAAGGAGTTCAAAGGGAAGTCCAGTCTGGAGATGCACTTCAGAACACACTCAGGTAAGATGACAGTATAAGCTGTGAATGTCTGTTTGCCTGGTCAGCGTAACTTTCTTTTCACATCGAGCGTTTATTGACATATTAATCCAGAACAAATGTATTTGGTGGACGTAGATGTGCAATAAATAGATGATAGGTGTGGCAGGCAACATACCGACCTGCTTTCATTTCCTAGACCAGCAGCCATCACACTATACACAAGCTTCAATGAATGTCTGCTTTTCATCTGTTTTTTTTTTATTTTTTACTATTTTACAGACAAAGGGCCACAACAAAACCTTTACCCCCCTCTATCTCCTCTACCTCCACCCTCCCCTCTACCCCCCTCTATCTCCTCTACCTCCACCCTCCCCTCTACCCCCCTCTATCTCCTCTACCTCCACCCTCCCCTCTACCCCCCTCTATCTCCTCTACCTCCACCCTCCCCTCTACCCCCCTCTATCTCCTCTACCTCCACCCTCCCCTCTACCCCCCTCTATCTCCTCTACCTCCACCCTCCCCTCTACCCCCCTCTATCTCCTCTGCCTCCACCCTCCCCTCTACCCCCCTCTATCTTCTCTACCTCCACCCTCCCCTCTACCCCCCTCTATCTCCTCTACCTCCACCCTCCCCTCTACCCCCCTCTATCTCCTCTACCTCCACCCTCCCCTCTACCCCCCTCTATCTCCTCTACCTCCACCCTCCCCTCTACCCCCCTCTATCTCCTCTACCTCCACCCTCCCCTCTACCCCCCCTCTATCTCCTCTACCTCCACCCTCCCCTCTACCCCCCTCTATCTCCTCTACCTCCACCCTCCCCTCTACCCCGCTCTATCTCCTCTACCTCCACCCTCCCCTCTACCCCCCCTCTATCTCCTCTACCTCCACCCTCCCCTCTACCCCCCTCTATCTTCTCTACCGCCACCCTCCCCTCTACCCCCCTCTATCTTCTCTACCTCCACCCTCCCCTCTACCCCCCTCTACCTTCTCTACCTCCACCCTCCCCTCTACCTCCCCTCTATCTCCTCTACCTCCACCCTCCCCTCTACCCCGCTCTATCTCCTCTACCTCCACCCTCCCCTCTACCCCGCTCTATCTCCTCTACCTCCACCCTCCCCTCTACCCCCCTCTATCTCCTCTACCTCCACCCTCCCCTCTACCCCGCTCTATCTCCTCTACCTCCACCCTCCCCTCTACCCCCCTCTATCTCCTCTACCTCCACCCTCCCCTCTACCCCGCTCTATCTCCTCTGCCTCCCCTCTCCCGTCTACCCCCCTCTATCTTCTCTACCTCCACCCTCCCCTCTGCCCCCCTCTATCTTCTCTACCTCCACCCTCCCCTCTACCCCGCTCTATCTCCTCTGCCTCCACCCTCCCCTCTACCCCCCTATATCTTCTCTACCTCCACCCTCCCCTCTACCCCCCTCTATTTTCTCTACCTCCAACCTCCCCTCTACCCCCCTCTATCTTCTCTACCTCCACCCTCCCCTCTACCTCCTCTACCTCAACCCTCCCCTCTACCCCCCTCTATCTTCTCTACCTCCACCCTCCCCTCTACCCCGCTCTATCTCCTCTACCTCCACCCTCCCCTCTACCCCCTCTATCTCCTCTACCTCCACCCTCCCCTCTACCCCGCTCTATCTCCTCTGCCTCCACCCTCCCCTCTACCCCCCTCTATCTTCTCTACCTCCACCCTCCCCTCTACCCCCCTCTATCTCCTCTACCTCCACCCTCCCCTCTACCCCCCTCTATCTCCTCTGCCTCCACCCTCCCCTCTACCCTCCTCTACCTCCACCCTCCCCTCTACCCCGCTCTATCTCCTCTACCTCCACCCTCCCCTCTACCCCCCTCTATCTCCTCTGCCTCCACCCTCCCCTCTACCCCCCTCTATCTCCTCTACCTCCACACTCCCCTCTACCCCCCTCTATCTCCTCTGCCTCCACACTCCCCTCTACCCCGCTCTATCTCCTCTACCTCCACCCTCCCCTCTACCACCCTCTATCTCCTCTGCCTCCACCCTCCCCTCTACCCCCCTCTATCTCCTCTACCTCCACCCTCCCCTCTACCCCGCTCTATCTCCTCTGCCTCCACCCTCCCCTCTACCCCGCTCTATCTCCTCTACCTCCACCCTCCCCTCTGACTCCCCTCTATCTCCTCAACCTCCACCCTCCCCTCTATCTCTTCTACCTCCACCCTCCCCTCTACCCCCCCCTCTACCTCCCCTCTATCTCCTCAACCTCCACCCTCCCCTCTACCTCCCCTCTATCCCCTCTACCTCCCCTCTATCTCCTCAACCTCCACCCTCCCCTCTATCTCCTCTACCTCCACCCTCTCCTCTGCCTCCCCTTCTTTCTCATCTACCTCTACCCTCCCCTCTGCCTCCCCTTTATCTCCTCAACCTCCACCCTCCCCTCTACCTCCCCTCTATCTCTTCTACCTCCACCCTCCCCTCTATCTCCCCTCTACCCCCCTCTACCTCCCCTCTATCTCCTCAACCTCCACCCTCCCCTCTACCTCCCCTCTACATCCCTTCTACCTCCCCTCTACCTCCCCTCTATCTCCTCAACCTCACACTCTCCCCTCTACCTCCCCTCCACCTCCCCTCTATCTCCTTTACTTCCACCCCCTCTACTTCCCCTCTACCTCCCCCCTATCTCCTCTACCTCCACCCTCTCTCTACCTCCCCTCTATCTCATCTACCTCCACCCTCCCCTCTACCTCCACCCTCTCTCTACCTCCTCTCTATCTCCTCTACCTCCACTCTCCCTCTACCTCCCCTCTATCTCCTCTACCTCCACCCTCCCCTCTACCCCACCCCCCCTACCTCCCCTGACCTCTACCTCCCCTCTATCTCCTCTACCTCCACCCTCCCTTCTACCCCCCTCTACCTCTACCCTCCCTCTATCTCCTCTACCTCCATCCTCCCCTCTATCTCCCCTCTACCTCCACCCTCCCCTCTACCCCCCTACCTCCCCCTCCGCTCTACCTCCCCTCTATCTCCTCTACCTCCACCCTCCCTCTACCTCCCCTCTATCTCCTCTACCTCCACCCTCCCCTCTACCCCCCCTCTACCTCCCCATCCCTCTACCTCCCCCTCCCCTTTTTTCCCTCTAATTGTAATACTATGTTTGCCCAACTAACTTCCGTCATGTCTTCTGCTAGGTGAAAAACCTTACCGATGCCCCGTGTGCCAACAGACGTTCCGCATTAAGAAGACCCTCACCAAGCACATGGTGATCCACTCAGATGCCCGCCCCTTTAACTGCCCGCACTGCAGTGCCACCTTTAAGAGGAAAGACAAGCTGAAGTATCATATGGACCATGTACACGGTGCTAAGTCCACTGAGCAGCAGCAGCACCACCAGCAGCAGCATCGCCAGCAGCCTCCGGTGGTGCTGACAGAGGATAAGATGGTGACTCTGCCTTATAATACCCACGGCCCCTCCAAAGTGTACCGGGCTGAACCCAAGACCGTTCTCCAGAACGTCCCCTCCGATGTGTGTGTGCCTGTCACGCTGGTGCCCGTCCAGATGCCCAGGGTGGTCTCGGGGGTACAGGGTGACCTGAGGGGACACGTAACCTGCCCGCCCCAAGGTCAGGGGCAGCAGCAGACAGCTGGGGGGTACCAGACTGCCACAGAGCTGGCGTTCCTGGAGAAGTACACGCTTACCCCTCAGCCGGCCAACATTGTTCACCCGGTGCAGCCTGACCAGATGTTGGACCCCAGGGATCAGTCGTACCTGGGCACCCTGCTGGGCCTGGACTCTGCCACCCCTGTCCAGAACATCTCCAACTCGGACCACGTCGCCCATTGATAATGCCTCTCTATACTTCCCTTTTGGCAACATTTTATTTAAAGGGTACCGACATAAGGACATTATAACACATTTATAACCCATACAGTACACATTTATAACCCATACGAAACTGTATGAGCCCATAGAGATAACGTTTATTTGAAGGGTGCGGTTGTTAACATAAGCATTCACAAAATGCTCATGCACTGCTTATGCATGGCTTATGTATAGTTTATGAATGGGTTATGAATCTGTTATGAATGGGTTATGTATAGTTTATGAATGGGTTATGAATCTGTTATGAATGGGTCATGTATAGTTTATGAATGGGTTATGAATCTGTTATGAATGGGTCATGTATAGTTTATGAATGGGTTATGAATCTGTTATGAATGGGTTATGTATAGTTTATGAATGGGTTATGAATCTGTTATGAATGGGTTATGTATGGGTTATGAAGTTTTTATGTAGCTATACTTCAAATAAAATGCGATCGTCCTGCTCTTTTAACCTCTGCAGCTTATTCAGGGGCGAACGCTCTGATAGAAACAGATGGTGTCCAACAGGTCTAGTTGTCAGCCGCGTGGCACAGCGAATCTCATCAGCTCCATTTGTGATATTTATATCTGCGATCGTCCAAACGTTGCACCACCTTGATTGAGCCCCTAGTCTTTCATCATATTTTAGTTCAAAGAGCACTTTTTTTTTTAAAGTTCCTCTTGTTCACACAAAAGCCTAAGATCTTTGTCATTCCATAAATGAGTGTGAGTGAGTGATGTATATTGTGACAGGAGCCTGATTGATTACAAAAGGTAATTCCAGAACAGGATGTCTCATTTCCAAAAAGCTGGCTGTATGTCTGAATCTTACAGGTGTAATCTGGCTATTTATTCACAATTTAAATTGAATTATTATACAAGTATTATACAACACATTTACCCCATGCAAATCAAGTTCCATAATATTCCACCTTCCTTACCAGTTACCACAGAATTTTAGAGTAACAATCAATCATGGTGTTGTCAGCCTGTTGCTCCGGGACAAAGTTTCCCCTGTACAGATCTAGGATCAGATTCCCCTCCCCAATAGTAACCATAACCAATTACACCATCAGTGGGGGAAATGCAATGCGTCTAGGGGTGACTTCCCGACACTCAGCAGGCTCCTCAAAACTAGAAAGGGCTGTTTAATCAGTGTATCAGGAGGTCAACCACGTCTGAATCAATCTTAAAGTATTCTGTATATTATGTATATCATGTTTCTTTCACAATGGACAGGAGGGAACAGCCTGGGTAGTATGTATAAAACACTCTGATCTAGGATCAGGCCATCCTTATTCATTATGATCTAAAAGGCAAAACTGATTCTAAATCAGCACTTCTACTCTGAGACGCTTGATACTTATGATAGGTTTCTGTCCTTATGGGGATGTACTGTCCTTATGTACTGTCCTTATGGGGATGTATATGTTGCCTTATAGGGGATCACCATGTTCATTAATGTGCATTATAAACCGGGTGGTTCGAGCCCTGAATGCTGATTGGCTGAAAGCCATGGTATATCATGGGTATGACAAAACATTTATTTTTACTGGTCTAATTATGTTGGTTACCAGTTTATAATAGCAATAAGGCACCTCAGGGATATGTGGTATATGGCCAATATACCGTGGCTAAGGGCTGTATCCAGGCACTCTGCGTTGCATTGTGCATAAGAACAGCCCTTAGCCGTGGTATATTGGCCATATACCACACCCCCTCAAGCCTTATTGCTTAAATAAACTTGACTTTCCTCTGTCTGTCCAATACAACCTCTAAATAAACTCGACTTCTCTCTATCCAATACAACCTCTAAATAAACTTGACTTCTCTCTCTGTCCAATACTGTAACGACGTTCGTCTGTAGGAGGAGAAGCGGACCAAAAAGCAGCGTGGTGGTTATTCATGTTCTTTAATGGAAAACTGAACAATACATGAAGTAACTCAAATCTACAAAACATCAAACGGAACGTGAAAACCTATACAGCCTATCCTGTGACAACAAACACAGTGACAGGAACAATCACCCACCAACACACAGTGAAACCCAGGCTACCTAAGTATGATTCTCAATCAGAGACAACTAATGACACCTGCCTCTGATTGAGAACCATACTAGGCCGAAAACATAGAAATGCCCCAAAACATAGAAAAACAAACATAGACTGCCCACCCAACTCACGCCCTGACCATACTAAATAAATACAAAACAACCGAAATAGAGGTCAGAACGTGACAAATACAACCTCTAAATAAACTCGACTTCTCTCTATCCAATACAACCTCTAAATAAACTTGACTTCTCTCTATCCAATACAACCTCTAAATAAACTTGACTTCTCTCTATCCAATACAACCTCTAAATAAACTCGACTTCTCTCTGTCCAATACAACCTCTGAATAAAGAAAACCATATGTAAGATACAGGAGGGTCAGTGTCCCACATACACATTAATTTATTGACAGTTTCAGATTGTTGTTTCCAAATGTAATCCAGTCATGGGCACTTCTTTACTATTGCACACCTAGTGATCATGTCAGCATGCATTGCACTCATCCCACCACAGGAGTCATTCGAGCACAACAGCATCCCTGCCGGTTGGGCGGCTGCGACAGAGCCTGGACTCGAACTAGGATATCTACTGGCACAGCTTTAGACCACTGCGCCACCCAGGAGGCTCTATCCAGTCCTAAAATGATTTTAACCCCTTGTGCTAAAAGCCCTGACGAAGGCCGTGAGGCCGATACGTAAGCTCATTAAAGATCAGTGATACTATCAAGAGCAGTGTGCGGTTTCCTTTTTCCTTCATCTTGTTCAACTGTTACCATGCACCTGCAAAAATATACTGCTTAGATGTGCGAGTGCCTCTTGAATTTTGAACCTCTTGTGCTGTAAATCATTTTCTATATCATGACCCAAATGTAAAAGCTACATTTATCAGTTTTATCCTAAACAATCTATTTTTCGTTTTCTCTCTTCAGGTGATTTGCTGTTCCTAGCCCTGTTAAGAAAATACACACATGTTGTAATATGTGAACAACTGGACAAGGCATTATCCATCCTCGGGTCTTTCGGTAAGTCACATCTTCATCATGAACAACCTGAAATAAAAATCATAATATTTTTAATACTGTAAACTCTTACCAGTTTTGTAATCCACCGTGTAGGGATGCACGAAAAACGTACCCATTATGGATCTACATTTTCATAACCTGAATGGGATGACATGGTAGTTCATATTCTGAGAGACAAAAATAGGCCTACTGTAACATTTATTTAAGTACAACTATTGTAACTTAAGAGACAAAATACACCTACCGAGAATGACTGAGATAAAACAGGTTCATGGAGGAAGGAAAGCCACTGAGACCTTCCCTTCCCCTCTAGCTAAATTAGCATATTAAGGTATCTAGGCAATTGGAAGATTTCAGAAACGTTTTTTGTTTTTGACTTACCACAGTTTTCCTCGTCGCTGTTGTCTGAGCAGTCGTCATCTTTGTCGCACCTCCAGATGGTCGGTATACACCTTCTGTTACTGCACTGAAACTCGTTGTCCCTACACTTCCGTAAGGCCTCATGACCTGTTGGAGAGCGTTATGGTAGGTGTGAAAATGAATCTGGTAAAAGATTGAAATCAGCAAGCAGAAATAAATGTTTTTCCACAGGTTGCATGTGTTGTTATTGACTTTACCTGCATTAGGTTAGATTTCAGCAAGGAAGGCTGTGAAATGACCCTTTCAAAATGTACCAAGACATTCCTATTATGTCTTTAATGAATGACCAAGCTAAGCTTTACAGTATAGCAGCGTACTAAAAAAATGCAGTACAGATGTCAGAATACAGAAATCAGTTGCATCTTAAAGGGATAGTGTGAGATTTTAAGCCCTGCTTCGATTTACCCAAATCAAGATGAAGTCGTGGTTAAAAATTGTATATCCCTGCGTCCAGAATGAAGGAAGACAAGGGTAGTTGTGCGAGTCAATAACTGGACGTCTACTGGAACAGCTAGCATGCTAAAGTTCATCTCACTCAGGGTAAGCAGGAAAAGGGCTTATTTGCCCAAATCTGGCGCAATCCCTTTAAGTCAGTACTCACTGCATGTGGGGGCTGAGGTCCATTCTCCTAAAAGGCAGACTACATCTGCATTCCCTTCCATTATGTAGGATCTTTTACATTTATACACCACTTTTGATCCATTACTAAAGTTGTTTTGATATTGTTGAACAACGGTTGCATGGTTCACTTGAGGAGGTGCATCACAAGAACGACTGGCTGTGAAGATACAGTACAAACAATGATTAGTAAAGAAATAAAGGACAACGAAGTACAAGAGATGATAGTACTGAACGTTGTTCACAACACAAGTGTATCATATGTCCTGTCACACCAACATCCCCTCTTTCCTGTACCGAAATGGATAGTTTTCTGAGTTTTTACACCACTCTTACATAAGCCTCTTTGCTATAGATCAAGGTTAGAGCAGACAGTACTTACCCGTACACAGAGGAGTATCAGACCATCTACCATTCTCACATGTAATCATCCCCCACCAGCCTTCCATTGGTGTTTTCAGACCTTTATCACAGGCATAAGTCAAAGTCATGCCATCCTGGTACATGTTCTGCTCCGGGTCAACAAAGCCATTGTCCAGTTGGGGTCTTTGGCAGCCTTTTCCAGATTCTTGAGCTGGAAAATGACAGAAAATACATTTATTGTTATGCATCATCTGTCTGCACAATGACCTTTGTTCAACAAATACAGTGTATCTTGGATAAGGAACGTATAGATGAGTGTTTCTGCCCTGTACTAGGCCTTTTTATTAGTTACACGTTACACCACATATAGGCACTGCCGTAAGAAAAAACATCCGTGCTCACAATTCCTTGAATAAAGAATACTAAACGCAATCTTCATTGAATGAATAGTTAGTGTTTATCAAAATGTCTTACCTTTAACACCGTAGGACCAGATGTGTAGTACAATAATGACAGACAGTGGTATTTCCTTCATTCTCTGTCCTCTGGTGTTACATGTACACTGAGAAATGAATTAACTGGAGTCTGAGTCTGAGTTGGGGCTTTTTAAATTCAACCAAGGTAGTTATTGTCAGGGGTGGATCTTAAACTTGTGCCTTTGGGCAGCACTGTGGAAAAATACAAGATGTCGCAATTAACAAAGGCTTTTTTT
>NW_027258601.1:0-32500 GCF_045791955.1 Oncorhynchus clarkii lewisi
AACCTACTCTCCTCCCAGATTTCAGCAACTCCCATTTCAAATAAACTGTAAAGGCTTGTCTTTATCTCAGTAGACTAACACAGTCTGTGTCCCAAATGGCCGGGAATACGGTGCAATTTGGGACACACATCTTGTGTCGCTCATTTCACTCCCCTTTCAAATGAACTGTAGCCTGAACACAGCTAAACTAATACTCTACTATATATAATGAACTGTACACAGCTAAACTAATCCTCTACTATATATAATGAACTGTACACAGTATAACTAATACTCTCTACTATATATAATGAACTGTACACAGTATAACTAATACTCTCTACTATATATAATGAACTGTACACAGTATAACTAATCCTCCCTACTATATATAATTAACTGTACACAGTATAACTAATACTCTACTATATATAATGAACTGTACACAGTATAACTAATCCTCCCTACTATATATAATGAACTGTACACAGTATAACTAATCCTCCCTACTATATATAATTATCTGTACACAGTATAACTAATACTCTCTACTATATATAATGAACTGTACACAGTATAACTAATCCTCCCTACTATATATAATGAACTGTACACAGTATAACTAATCCTGCCTACTATATATAATGAACTGTACACAGTATAACTAATCCTCTACTGTATATAATGAACTGTACACAGTATAACTAATCCTCTACTATATATAATGAACTGTACACAGCTAAACTAATCCTCTACTATCTATAATGAACTGTACACCGTATAAACTAATACTCTCTACTATATAAAACCTTCTTGACTGGTTAAATAGGTCTCAGACCAGATTAGAACTGGACCGGGTCCAATAGCCGGGGAAGAGGTTAACCACGCCCAACAGGCTGCTCTGATTGGACTGTAGATAAAACCTGTGTAGTTTCCTGTCCATTCCTTCTAATATGATTTGACTGCTGGAACAGAACTCTACCAGTTTCTACCAGACATCACCCACACCCATGTCCAATGTGGCACCCTATTCCCTATATAGTACACTACTATAGACCAGAGCCCTATTCCCGATAAAGTGTTACTACTATAGACCAGAGCCCTATTCCCTATATAGTGTTACTACTATAGACCAGAGCCCTATTCCCTATATAGTGGTACTACTATAGACCAGAGCCCTATTCCCTATATAGTGCACTACCATAGACCAGAGCCCTATTCCCTATATAGTGGCACTACTATAGACCAGAGCCCTATTCCCTATATAGTGGTACTACTATAGACCTGAGCCCTATTCCCTATATAGTGGCACTACTATAGACCAGAGCCCTATTCCCTATATATAGTGGTACTACTATAGACCAGAGCCCTATTCCCTATATAGTTCACTGCTATAGACCAGAGCCCTATTCCCTATATAGTGGTACTACTATAGACCTGAGCCCTATTCCCTATATAGTGGCACTACTATAGACCAGAGCCCTATTCCCTATATAGTGGCACTACTATAGACCAGAGCCCTATTCCCTATATATAGTGGTACTACTATAGACCAGAGCCCTATTCCCTATATAGTTCACTGCTATAGACCAGAGCCCTATACATGGACCCTTGTGAATAGGGTGCCACAGCCAGTGTCTCAGAGGCTAGAGCTACAGTGGTGACCTCTGACCTCTGACTGGGAAATGTTCAACAGGGTCTGGCACCAACAATAACATTATTTGTATTGATTTTCTGTCCCTGTGTGATGAGAAACAGCATCTCCCTCCAGCCTACTGCCAAACTGTGTGTGTGTGTGTGTGTGTGTGTGTGTGTGTGTGTGTGTGTGTGTGTGTGTGTGTGTGTGTGTGTGTGTGTGTGTGTGTGTGTGTGTGTGTGTGTGTGTGTGTGTGTGTGTGTGTGTGTGTGTGTGTGTGTGTGTGTGTGTGTGTGTGTGTGTGTGTGTGTGTGTGTGTGTGTGTGTGTGTGAGAGACAGCACCCCCCTCCAGCACCATGCTTTATAGCTCTCTACAGGTCCGTTACAGTATCAGGCTTGTTTATCCTGAACTGTAAACACACACACACACACGTACGCACAGAGATAGAGAGAAAGAGAGAGGGAAGTGAGAAAGAGAGAGAGAGAGGGAGAGCGAGGGAGAGAGAGGAGGTGAGAAAGAGAGAGAGAGAGAGAGGAGGTGAGGAAGAGAGAGAGAGAGATAAAGAGAGAGAGGGAGAGGGGAGGTGAGGAAGAGAGAGAGAGAGAGAGAGAGGAGGTGAGGAAGAAAGAGAGAGAGGAGGTGAGAAAGAGAAAGAGAAAGAGAGAGAGAGAGGTAGAGAGAGGAGGTGGGGAAGAGAAAGAGAGAGAAGGAGAGAGAGAGGAGGTGAGGAAGAGAAAGAGAGAGATGGAGAGAGAGGGGGTGAGGAAGAGAGAGAAAGAGAAAGAGAGAGAGAGAGAGGGGTGGTGAGGAAGAGAGAGAAAGAGAGAGAGAGAGAGGTAGAGGGAAAGCGAGAGAGAAACTCAGAAAGTAGTCAGCCAGTGTGTTTTAGGGGGAATTGATTTTGTCCTGAGGTTTACATTGTATCACACTGTTTCTGTCCATGTCAAGCATAGATATTTACATTCATTGTTCTGGTAAAGTATCTTTGACCTTTGCATTTTGTGTTCAAGCTCTGAGAAAAGACTTACTGTGCAAAGAAGAAGAACAGCTACCAGACAAGACTGTTTCTATTCAGGATCTACAGTTCAGTTTGTCTCTGAGAACAGCTACCAGACAAGACTGTTTCTATTCAGGATCTACAGTTCAGTTTGTCTCTGAGAACAGCTACCAGACAAGACTGTTTCTATTCAGGATCTACAGTTCAGTTGTCTCTGAGAACAGCTACCAGACAAGACTGTTTCTATTCAGGATCTACAGTTCAGTTTGTCTCTGAGAACAGCTACCAGACAAGACTGTTTCTATTCAGGATCTACAGTTCAGTTTGTCTCTGAGAACAGCTACCAGACAAGACTGTTTCTATTCAGGATCTACAGTTCAGTTTGTCTCTGAGAACAGCTACCAGACAAGACTGTTTCTATTCAGGATCTACAGTTAAGTTTGTCTCTGAGAACAGCTACCAGTCAAGACTGTTTCTATTCAGGATCTACAGTTCAGTTTGTCTCTGAGAACAGCTACCAGACAAGACTGTTTCTATTCAGGATCTACAGTTCAGTTTGTCTCTGAGAACAGCTACCAGTCAAGACTGTTTCTATTCAGGATCTACAGTTCAGTTTGTCTCTGAGAACAGCTACCAGACAAGACTGTTTCTATTCAGGATCTACAGTTCAGTTTGTCTCTGAGAACAGCTACCAGACAATACTGTTTCTATTCAGGATCTACAGTTCAGTTTGTCTCTGAGAACAGCTACCAGACAAGACTGTTTCTATTCAGGATCTACAGTTCAGTTTGTCTCTGAGCGTCACTAAAGGAGAAGAACAGCTACCAGTCAAGACTGTTTCTATTCAGGATCTACAGACCAGTTTGTCTCTGAGCGTCACTAAAGAAGAACAGCTACCAGACAAGACTGTTTCTATTCAGGATCTACTGTACAATTTGTCTCTGAGCGTCACTAAAGAAGAACAGCTACCAGACAAGACTGTTTCTATTCAGGATCTACTGTACAGTTTGTCTCTGAGCGTCACTAAAGAAGAAGAACTACCAGTCAAGACTGTTTCTATTCAGGATCTACAGAACAGTTTGTCTCTGAGAACAGCTACCAGACAAGACTGTTTCTATTCAGGATCTACAGACCAGTTTGTCTCTGAGCGTCACTAAAGGAGAAGAACAGCTACCAGACAAGACTGTTTCTATTCAGGATCTACAGACCAGTTTGTCTCTGAGCGTCACTAAAGGTGACTACAGGGAATATAGAGGGAATGTAGCTTCAACACATTGCTGATTGTTGTAATTTAGATTGCCGGGTCTTTCTAAAGAGACATTGTCTCAATTTTGATGGAGGTACAAGACTTGTGTTGAGCGAAGCGTTGACATGTGCCTTACAGCGTACAGCCGTGGCCAAACGTTTTGAGAATGACACAAATATACAGTTATATTTTTTTATTTTTTTATTTCACCTTTATTTAACCAGGTAGGCCAGTTGAGAACACCTTTATTTAACCAGGTAGGCTAGTTGAGAACACCTTTATTTAACCAGGTAGGCTAGTTGAGAACACCTTTATTTAACCAGGTAGGCTAGTTGAGAACACCTTTATTTAACCAGGTAGGCCAGTTGAGAACACCTTTATTTAACCAGGTAGGCTAGTTGAGAACACCTTTATTTAACCAGGTAGGCTAGTTGAGAACACCTTTATTTAACCAGGTAGGCTAGTTGAGAACACCTTTATTTAACCAGGTAGGCCAGTTGAGAACACCTTTATTTAACCAGGTAGGCCAGTTGAGAACACCTTTATTTAACCAGGTAGGCTAGTTGAGAACACCTTTATTTAACCAGGTAGGCTAGTTGAGAACACCTTTATTTAACCAGGTAGGCTAGTTGAGAACACCTTTATTTAACCAGGTAGACTAGTTGAGAACACCTTTATTTAACCAGGTAGGCTAGTTGAGAACACCTTTATTTAACCAGGTAGGCTAGTTGAGAACACCTTTATTTAACCAGGTAGGCTAGTTGAGAACACCTTTATTTAACCAGGTAGGCTAGTTGAGAACACCTTTATTTAACCAGGTAGGCTAGTTGAGAACACCTTTATTTAACCAGGTAGGCTAGTTGAGAACACCTTTATTTAACCAGGTAGGCTAGTTGAGAACACCTTTATTTAACCAGGTAGGCTAGTTGAGAACACCTTTATTTAACCAGGTAGGCTAGTTGAGAACACCTTTATTTAACCAGGTAGGCTAGTTGAGAACACCTTTATTTAACCAGGTAGGCTAGTTGAGAACACCTTTATTTAACCAGGTAGGCTAGTTGAGAACACCTTTATTTAACCAGGTAGGCTAGTTGAGAACACCTTTATTTAACCAGGTAGGCTAGTTGAGAACACCTTTATTTAACCAGGTAGGCTAGTTGAGAACACCTTTATTTAACCAGGTAGGCTAGTTGAGAACACCTTTATTTAACCAGGTAGGCTAGTTGAGAACACCTTTATTTAACCAGGTAGGCTAGTTGAGAACACCTTTATTTAACCAGGTAGGCTAGTTGAGAACACCTTTATTTAACCAGGTAGGCTAGTTGAGAACACCTTTATTTAACCAGGTAGGCTAGTTGAGAACACCTTTATTTAACCAGGTAGGCTAGTTGAGAACAAGTTCTCATTTGCAACTGCGACCTGGCCAAGATAAAGCATAGCAGTGTTAACAGACAACACAGAGTTAGTTACACATGGAGTAAACAATTAACAAGTCAATAACACAGTAGAAAAAAATAGAGTCTATATACATTGTGTGCAAAAGGCATGAGGAGATAGGCGAATAATTACAATTTTGCAGATTAACACTGGAGTGATAAATGATCAGATGGTCATGTACAGGTAGAGATATTGGTGTGCAAAAGAGCAGAAAAGTAAATAAATAAAAACAGTATGGGGATGAGGTAGGTAAAAATGGGTGGGCTATGCACACAGCAGCCGACATCCTCAGTGTAGCATTTGGAATGAGTGATCCAATAATGGTGCTGTCTATAGGTTCTCTTCTTATCAATACTGATCCTAGACCAGTCCTCTGCTGACCAATACACAGGGGAGTGGTGACCTGTTGTCTATAGACTGATCCTAGACCAGTCCTGGGCTGACCAATACACAGGGGAGTGGTGCCTTGTTGTCTATAGACGGATCCTAGACCAGTCCTGGGCTGACCAATACACATGGGAGTGGTGACCTGTTGTCTATATTCTGATCCTAGACCAGTCCTGGGCTGACCAATACACAGGGGAGTGGTGACCTGTTGTCTATAGACTGATCCTAGACCAGTCCTGGGCTGACCAATACACAGGGGAGTGGTGCCTTGTTGTCTATAGACTGATCCTAGACCAGTCCTGGGCTGACCAATACACAGGGGAGTGGTGCCTTGTTGTCTATAGACTGATCCTAGACCAGTCCTGGGCTGACCAATACACAGGGGAGTGGTGACCTGTTGTCTATAGACTGATCCTAGACCAGTCCTGGGCTGACCAATACACAGGGGAGTGGTGCCTTGTTGTCTATAGACTGATCCTAGACCAGTCCTGGGCTGACCAATACACAGGGGAGTGGTGCCTTGTTGTCTATAGACTGATCCTAGACCAGTCCTGGGCTGACCAATACACAGGGGAGTGGTGACCTGTTGTCTATAGACTGATCCTAGACCAGTCCTAGGCTGGAACAACTTCAAAGGTCTTCAAACAGATGAATCATTCATTCAGATAAAGAAACAGACAGACAGACAAGAGTTTTCAGCCTGCTGTTAATAAACAACATGACACAGAACATGACACAGAATTATTTGTTGCATTATTACTGAATCATTAATATCTGTCTGTCACAACCACTGGTATTGTCCCATAAACATTCATTTCTCTATTAAATATTGATTCATGTGTTAAAACTGCTTTTGATATCTTGTCATTTTACAAGCCTGTGTAACACCATCGATGATCAGAGGCTTCATATGATGACAGAACAGAGTGAATACTGCTGTCAGGTCTAGACTAGTACTGATGACAGTACAGAGTGAATACTGCTGTCAGGTCTAGATTACCACTGATGACAGAACAGAGTGAATACTGCTGAGAGGTCTAGACTACCACTGATGACAGTACAGAGTGAATACTGCTGAGAGGTCTAGACTACCACTGATGACAGAACAGAGTGAATACTGCTGTCAGGTCTAGATTACCACTGATGACAGTACAGAATGAATACTGCTGAGAGGTCTAGATTACCACTGATGACAGTACAGAGTGAATACTGCTGAGAGGTATAGACTACCACTGATGACAGTACAGAATTAATACTGCTGAGAGGTCTAGACTACCACTGATGACAGAACAGAGTGAATACTGCTGTCAGGTCTAGATTACCACTGATGACAGTACAGAGTGAATACTGCTGTCAGGTCTAGATTACCACTGATGACAGTACAGAGTGAATACTGCTGTCAGGTCGAGACTACCACTGATGACAGTACAGAGTGAATACTGCTGTCAGGTCTAGATTACCACTGATGACAGTACAGAGTGAATACTGCTGTCAGGTCTAGACTACCACTGATGACAGTACAGAGTGAATACTGCTGTCAGGTCTAGACTACCACTGATGACAGTACAGAGTGAATACTGCTGTCAGGTCTAGACTACCACTGATGACAGTACAGAGTGAATACTGCTGTCAGGTCTAGACTACCACTGATGACAGTACAGAGTGAATACTGCTGTCAGGTCTAGATTACCACTGATGACAGTACAGAGTGAATACTGCTGAGAGGTGTAGACTACCACTGATGACAGTACAGAGTGAATACTGCTGAGAGGTCTAGACTACCACTGATGACAGTACAGAGTGAATACTGCTGTCAAGTCTAGATTACCACTGATGACAGTACAGAGTGAATACTGCTGTCAAGTCTAGATTACCACTGATGGCAGTACAGAGTGAATACTGCTGAGAGGTCTAGACTACCACTGATGACAGTACAGAGTGAATACTGCTGAGAGGTCTAGACTACCACTGATGACAGTACAGAGTGAATACTGCTGTCAGGTCTAGATTACCACTGATGACAGTACAGAGTGAATACTGCTGTCAGGTCTAGATTACCACTGATGACAGTACAGAGTGAATACTGCTGTCAGGTCTAGACTAGTACTGATGACAGTACAGAGTGAATACTGCTGATAGGTCTAGACTACCACTGATGACAGTACAGAGTGAATACTGCTGAGAGGTCTAGACTACCACTGATGACAGTACAGAGTGAATACTGTTGAGAGGTCTAGACTACCACTGATGACAGTACAGAGTGAATACTGCTGAGAGGTCTAGACTACCACTGATGACAGAACAGAGTGAATACTGCTGAGAGGTCTAGACTACCACTGATGACAGTACAGAGTGAATACTGCTGTCAGGTCTAGACTACCACTGATGACAGTACAGAGTGAATACTGCTGTCAGGTCTAGACTACCACTGATGACAGTACAGAGTGAATACTGCTGAGAGGTCTAGACTACCACTGATGACAGTACAGAGTGAATACTGCTGTCAGGTCTAGACTACCACTGATGACAGTACAGAGTGAATACTGCTGTCAGGTCTAGACTACCACTGATGACAGTACAGAGTGAATACTGCTGAGAGGTCTAGACTACCACTGATGACAGTACAGAGTGAATACTGCTGAGAGGTCTAGACTACCACTGATGACAGTACAGAGTGAATACTGCTGAGAGGTCTAGACTACCACTGATGACAGAACAGAGTGAATACTGCTGAGAGGTCTAGACTACCACTGATGACAGTACAGAGTGAATACTGCTGAGAGGTCTAGACTACCACTGATGACAGTACAGAGTGAATACTGCTGTCAGGTCTAGATTACCACTGATGACAGTACAGAGTGAATACTGCTGTCAGGTCTAGATTACCACTGATGACAGTACAGAGTGAATACTGCTGTCAGGTCTAGACTAGTACTGATGACAGTACAGAGTGAATACTGCTGATAGGTCTAGACTACCACTGATGACAGTACAGAGTGAATACTGCTGAGAGGTCTAGACTACCACTGATGACAGTACAGAGTGAATACTGTTGAGAGGTCTAGACTACCACTGATGACAGTACAGAGTGAATACTGCTGAGAGGTCTAGACTACCACTGATGACAGAACAGAGTGAATACTGCTGAGAGGTCTAGACTACCACTGATGACAGTACAGAGTGAATACTGCTGTCAGGTCTAGACTACCACTGATGACAGTACAGAGTGAATACTGCTGTCAGGTCTAGACTACCACTGATGACAGTACAGAGTGAATACTGCTGAGAGGTCTAGACTACCACTGATGACAGTACAGAGTGAATACTGCTGTCAGGTCTAGACTACCACTGATGACAGTACAGAGTGAATACTGCTGTCAGGTCTAGACTACCACTGATGACAGTACAGAGTGAATACTGCTGTCAGGTCTAGACTACCACTGATGACAGTACAGAGTGAATACTGCTGTCAGGTCTAGATTACCACTGATGACAGTACAGAGTGAATACTGCTGAGAGGTGTAGACTACCACTGATGACAGTACAGAGTGAATACTGCTGAGAGGTCTAGACTACCACTGATGACAGTACAGAGTGAATACTGCTGAGAGGTCTAGACTACCACTGATGACAGTACAGAGTGAATACTGCTGAGAGGTCTAGACTACCACTGATGACAGTACAGAGTGAATACTGCTGTCAGGTCTAGATTACCACTACAGAGTGAATACTGCTGTCAGGTCTAGACTACCACTGATGACAGTACAGAGTGAATACTGCTGTCAGGTCTAGATTACCACTGATGACAGTACAGAGTGAATACTGCTGAGAGGTCTAGACTACCACTGATGACAGTACAGAGTGAATACTGCTGAGAGGTCTAGACTACCACTGATGACAGTACAGAGTGAATACTGCTGTCAGGTCTAGATTACCACTGATGACAGTACAGAGTGAATACTGCTGTCAGGTCTAGATTACCACTGATGACAGTACAGAGTGAATACTGCTGTCAGGTCTAGACTAGTACTGGTGACAGTACAGAGTGAATACTGCTGAGAGGTCTAGACTACCACTGATGACAGTACAGAGTGAATACTGCTGAGAGGTCTAGACTACCACTGATGACAGTACAGAGTGAATACTGCTGTCAGGTCTAGACTACCACTGATGACAGTACAGAGTGAATACTGCTGTCAGGTCTAGACTACCACTGATGACAGTACAGAGTGAATACTGCTGAGAGGTCTAGACTACCACTGATGACAGTACAGAGTGAATACTGCTGTCAGGTCTAGACTACCACTGATGACAGTACAGAGTGAATACTGCTGTCAGGTCTAGACTACCACTGATGACAGTACAGAGTGAATACTGCTGTCAGGTCTAGACTACCACTGATGACAGTACAGAGTGAATACTGCTGTCAGGTCTAGATTACCACTGATGACAGTACAGAGTGAATACTGCTGAGAGGTGTAGACTACCACTGATGACAGTACAGAGTGAATACTGCTGAGAGGTCTAGACTACCACTGATGACAGTACAGAGTGAATACTGCTGAGAGGTCTAGACTACCACTGATGACAGTACAGAGTGAATACTGCTGAGAGGTCTAGACTACCACTGATGACAGTACAGAGTGAATACTGCTGTCAGGTCTAGATTACCACTACAGAGTGAATACTGCTGTCAGGTCTAGACTACCACTGATGACAGTACAGAGTGAATACTGCTGTCAGGTCTAGATTACCACTGATGACAGTACAGAGTGAATACTGCTGAGAGGTCTAGACTACCACTGATGACAGTACAGAGTGAATACTGCTGAGAGGTCTAGACTACCACTGATGACAGTACAGAGTGAATACTGCTGTCAGGTCTAGATTACCACTGATGACAGTACAGAGTGAATACTGCTGTCAGGTCTAGATTACCACTGATGACAGTACAGAGTGAATACTGCTGTCAGGTCTAGACTAGTACTGGTGACAGTACAGAGTGAATACTGCTGAGAGGTCTAGACTACCACTGATGACAGTACAGAGTGAATACTGCTGAGAGGTCTAGACTACCACTGATGACAGTACAGAGTGAATACTGCTGTCAGGTCTAGACTACCACTAATGACAGTACAGAGTGAATACTACTGTCAGGTCTAGACTACCACTGATGACAATACAGAGTGAATACTGCTGAGAGGTCTAGACTACCACTGATTACAGTACAGAGTGAATACTGCTGTCAGGTCTAGACTACCACTGATTACAGTACAGAGTGAATACTGCTGTCAGGTCTAGACTACCACTGATGACAGTACAGAGTGAATACTGCTGTCAGGTCTAGATTACCACTGATGACAGTACAGAGTGAATACTGCTGAGAGGTCTAGACTACCACTGATGACAGTACAGAGTGAATACTGCTGAGAGGTCTAGACTACCACTGATGACAGTACAGAGTGAATACTGCTGTCAGGTCTAGATTACCACTGATGACAGTACAGAGTGAATACTGCTGTCAGGTCTAGATTACCACTGATGACAGTACAGAGTGAATACTGCTGTCAGGTCTAGACTAGTACTGATGACAGTACAGAGTGAATACTGCTGAGAGGTCTAGACTACCACTGATGACAGTACAGTGTGAATACTGCTGAGAGGTCTAGACTACCACTGATGACAGTACAGAGTGAATACTGCTGAGAGGTCTAGACTACCACTGATGACAGTACAGAGTGAATACTGCTGTCAGGTCTAGACTACCACTGATGACAGTACAGAGTGAATACTGCTGAGAGGTCTAGAATACCACTGATGACAGTACAGAGTGAATACTGCTGAGAGGTCTAGACTACCACTGATGACAGTACAGAGTGAATACTGCTGTCAGGTCTAGACTACCACTGATGACAGTACAGAGTGAATACTGCTGAGAGGTCTAGACTACCACTGATGACAGTACAGAGTGAATACTGCTGTCAGGTCTAGACTACCACTGATGACAGTATAGAGTGAATACTGCTGAGAGGTCTAGACTACCACTGATGACAGTACAGAGTGAATACTGCTGTCAGGTCTAGACTACCACTGATGACAGTACAGAGTGAATACTGCTGAGAGGTCTAGACTACCACTGATGACAGTACAGAGTGAATACTGCTGAGAGGTCTAGACTACCACTGATGACAGTACAGAGTGAATACTGCTGTCAGGTCTAGACTACCACTGATGACAGTACAGAGTGAATACTGCTGTCAGGTCTAGATTACCACTGATGACAGTACAGAGTGAATACTGCTGAGAGGTCTAGACTACCACTGATGACAGTACAGAATGAATACTGCTGAGAGGTCTAGACTACCACTGATGACAGTACAGAGTGAATACTGCTGTCAGGTCTAGATTACCACTGATGACAGTACAGAGTGAATACTGCTGAGAGGTCTAGACTACCACTGATGACAGTACAGAGTGAATACTGCTGAGAGGTCTAGACTACCACTGATGACAGTACAGAGTGAATACTGCTGAGAGGTCTAGACTACCACTGATGACAGTACAGAGTGAATACTGCTGAGAGGTCTAGACTACCACTGATGACAGTACAGAGTGAATACTGCTGAGAGGTCTAGACTACCACTGATGACAGTACAGAGTGAATACTGCTGAGAGGTCTAGACTACCACTGATGACAGTACAGAGTGAATACTGCTGTCAGGTCTAGATTACCACTGATGACAGTACAGAGTGAATACTGCTGTCAGGTCTAGACTAGTACTGATGACAGTACAGAGTGAATACTGCTGATAGGTCTAGACTACCACTGATGACAGTACAGAGTGAATACTGCTGAGAGGTCTAGACTACCACTGATGACAGTACAGAGTGAATACTGTTGAGAGGTCTAGACTACCACTGATGACAGTACAGAGTGAATACTGCTAAGAGGTCTAGACTACCACTGATGACAGAACAGAGTGAATACTGCTGAGAGGTCTAGACTACCACTGATGACAGTACAGAGTGAATACTGCTGTCAGGTCTAGACTACCACTGATGACAGTACAGAGTGAATACTGCTGTCAGGTCTAGACTACCACTGATGACAGTACAGAGTGAATACTGCTGAGAGGTCTAGACTACCACTGATGACAGTACAGAGTGAATACTGCTGTCTGGTCTAGACTACCACTGATGACAGTACAGAGTGAATACTGCTGTCAGGTCTAGACTACCACTGATGACAGTACAGAGTGAATACTGCTGTCAGGTCTAGACTACCACTGATGACAGTACAGAGTGAATACTGCTGTCAGGTCTAGATTACCACTGATGACAGTACAGAGTGAATACTGCTGAGAGGTGTAGACTACCACTGATGACAGTACAGAGTGAATACTGCTGAGAGGTCTAGACTACCACTGATGACAGTACAGAGTGAATACTGCTGAGAGGTCTAGACTACCACTGATGACAGTACAGAGTGAATACTGCTGAGAGGTCTAGACTACCACTGATGACAGTACAGAGTGAATACTGCTGTCAGGTCTAGATTACCACTACAGAGTGAATACTGCTGTCAGGTCTAGACTACCACTGATGACAGTACAGAGTGAATACTGCTGTCAGGTCTAGATTACCACTGATGACAGTACAGAGTGAATACTGCTGAGAGGTCTAGACTACCACTGATGACAGTACAGAGTGAATACTGCTGAGAGGTCTAGACTACCACTGATGACAGTACAGAGTGAATACTGCTGTCAGGTCTAGATTACCACTGATGACAGTACAGAGTGAATACTGCTGTCAGGTCTAGATTACCACTGATGACAGTACAGAGTGAATACTGCTGTCAGGTCTAGACTAGTACTGGTGACAGTACAGAGTGAATACTGCTGAGAGGTCTAGACTACCACTGATGACAGTACAGAGTGAATACTGCTGAGAGGTCTAGACTACCACTGATGACAGTACAGAGTGAATACTGCTGTCAGGTCTAGACTACCACTGATGACAGTACAGAGTGAATACTGCTGTCAGGTCTAGACTACCACTGATGACAGTACAGAGTGAATACTGCTGAGAGGTCTAGACTACCACTGATGACAGTACAGAGTGAATACTGCTGTCAGGTCTAGACTACCACTGATGACAGTACAGAGTGAATACTGCTGTCAGGTCTAGACTACCACTGATGACAGTACAGAGTGAATACTGCTGTCAGGTCTAGACTACCACTGATGACAGTACAGAGTGAATACTGCTGTCAGGTCTAGATTACCACTGATGACAGTACAGAGTGAATACTGCTGAGAGGTGTAGACTACCACTGATGACAGTACAGAGTGAATACTGCTGAGAGGTCTAGACTACCACTGATGACAGTACAGAGTGAATACTGCTGAGAGGTCTAGACTACCACTGATGACAGTACAGAGTGAATACTGCTGAGAGGTCTAGACTACCACTGATGACAGTACAGAGTGAATACTGCTGTCAGGTCTAGATTACCACTACAGAGTGAATACTGCTGTCAGGTCTAGACTACCACTGATGACAGTACAGAGTGAATACTGCTGTCAGGTCTAGATTACCACTGATGACAGTACAGAGTGAATACTGCTGAGAGGTCTAGACTACCACTGATGACAGTACAGAGTGAATACTGCTGAGAGGTCTAGACTACCACTGATGACAGTACAGAGTGAATACTGCTGTCAGGTCTAGATTACCACTGATGACAGTACAGAGTGAATACTGCTGTCAGGTCTAGATTACCACTGATGACAGTACAGAGTGAATACTGCTGTCAGGTCTAGACTAGTACTGGTGACAGTACAGAGTGAATACTGCTGAGAGGTCTAGACTACCACTGATGACAGTACAGAGTGAATACTGCTGAGAGGTCTAGACTACCACTGATGACAGTACAGAGTGAATACTGCTGTCAGGTCTAGACTACCACTAATGACAGTACAGAGTGAATACTACTGTCAGGTCTAGACTACCACTGATGACAATACAGAGTGAATACTGCTGAGAGGTCTAGACTACCACTGATTACAGTACAGAGTGAATACTGCTGTCAGGTCTAGACTACCACTGATGACAGTACAGAGTGAATACTGCTGTCAGGTCTAGACTACCACTGATGACAGTACAGAGTGAATACTGCTGTCAGGTCTAGATTACCACTGATGACAGTACAGAGTGAATACTGCTGAGAGGTCTAGACTACCACTGATGACAGTACAGAGTGAATACTGCTGAGAGGTCTAGACTACCACTGATGACAGTACAGAGTGAATACTGCTGTCAGGTCTAGATTACCACTGATGACAGTACAGAGTGAATACTGCTGTCAGGTCTAGATTACCACTGATGACAGTACAGAGTGAATACTGCTGTCAGGTCTAGACTAGTACTGATGACAGTACAGAGTGAATACTGCTGAGAGGTCTAGACTACCACTGATGACAGTACAGTGTGAATACTGCTGAGAGGTCTAGACTACCACTGATGACAGTACAGAGTGAATACTGCTGAGAGGTCTAGACTACCACTGATGACAGTACAGAGTGAATACTGCTGTCAGGTCTAGACTACCACTGATGACAGTACAGAGTGAATACTGCTGAGAGGTCTAGAATACCACTGATGACAGTACAGAGTGAATACTGCTGAGAGGTCTAGACTACCACTGATGACAGTACAGAGTGAATACTGCTGTCAGGTCTAGACTACCACTGATGACAGTACAGAGTGAATACTGCTGAGAGGTCTAGACTACCACTGATGACAGTACAGAGTGAATACTGCTGTCAGGTCTAGACTACCACTGATGACAGTATAGAGTGAATACTGCTGAGAGGTCTAGACTACCACTGATGACAGTACAGAGTGAATACTGCTGTCAGGTCTAGACTACCACTGATGACAGTACAGAGTGAATACTGCTGAGAGGTCTAGACTACCACTGATGACAGTACAGAGTGAATACTGCTGAGAGGTCTAGACTACCACTGATGACAGTACAGAGTGAATACTGCTGAGAGGTCTAGACTACCACTGATGACAGTACAGAGTGAATACTGCTGTCAGGTCTAGACTACCACTGATGACAGTACAGAGTGAATACTGCTGTCAGGTCTAGATTACCACTGATGACAGTACAGAGTGAATACTGCTGAGAGGTCTAGACTACCACTGATGACAGTACAGAGTGAATACTGCTGAGAGGTCTAAACTACCACTGATGACAGTACAGAGTGAATACTGCTGTCAGGTCTAGATTACCACTGATGACAGTACAGAGTGAATACTGCTGAGAGGTCTAGACTACCACTGATGACAGTACAGAGTGAATACTGCTGAGAGGTCTAGACTACCACTGATGACAGTACAGAGTGAATACTGCTGAGAGGTCTAGACTACCACTGATGACAGTACAGAGTGAATACTGCTGAGAGGTCTAGACTACCACTGATGACAGTACAGAGTGAATACTGCTGAGAGGTCTAGACTACCACTGATGACAGTACAGAGTGAATACTGCTGAGAGGTCTAGACTACCACTGATGACAGTACAGAGTGAATACTGCTGAGAGGTCTAGACTACCACTGATGACAGTACAGAGTGAATACTGCTGTCAGGTCTAGATTACCACTACAGAGTGAATACTGCTGTCAGGTCTAGACTACCACTGATGACAGTACAGAGTGAATACTGCTGTCAGGTCTAGATTACCACTGATGACAGTACAGAGTGAATACTGCTGAGAGGTCTAGACTACCACTGATGACAGTACAGAGTGAATACTGCTGAGAGGTCTAGACTACCACTGATGACAGTACAGAGTGAATACTGCTGTCAGGTCTAGATTACCACTGATGACAGTACAGAGTGAATACTGCTGTCAGGTCTAGATTACCACTGATGACAGTACAGAGTGAATACTGCTGTCAGGTCTAGACTACCACTGATGACAGTACAGAGTGAATACTGCTGAGAGGTCTAGACTACCACTGATGACAGTACAGAGTGAATACTGCTGAGAGGTCTAGACTACCACTGATGACAGTACAGAGTGAATACTGCTGAGAGGTCTAGACTACCACTGATGACAGTACAGAGTGAATACTGCTGAGAGGTCTAGACTACCACTGATGACAGTACAGAGTGAATACTGCTGAGAGGTCTAGACTACCACTGATGACAGTACAGAGTGAATACTGCTGAGAGGTCTAGACTACCACTGATGACAGTACAGAGTGAATACTGCTGTCAGGTCTAGATTACCACTGATGACAGTACAGAGTGAATACTGCTGTCAGGTCTAGATTACCACTGATGACAGTACAGAGTGAATACTGCTGTCAGGTCTAGACTAGTACTGGTGACAGTACAGAGTGAATACTGCTGAGATGTCTAGACTACCACTGATGACAGTACAGAGTGAATACTGCTGAGAGGTCTAGACTACCACTGATGACAGTACAGAGTGAATACTGCTGAGAGGTCTAGACTACCACTGATGACAGAACAGAGTGAATACTGCTGTCAGGTCTAGACTACCACTGATGACAGTACAGAGTGAATACTGCTGTCAGGTCTAGATTACCACTGATGACAGTACAGAGTGAATACTGCTGAGAGGTCTAGACTACCACTGATGACAGTACAGAGTGAATACTGCTGAGAGGTCTAGACTACCACTGATGACAGTACAGAGTGAATACTGCTGTCAGGTCTAGATTACCACTGATGACAGTACAGAGTGAATACTGCTGTCAGGTCTAGATTACCACTGATGACAGTACAGAGTGAATACTGCTGTCAGGTCTAGACTAGTACTGGTGACAGTACAGAGTGAATACTGCTGAGAGGTCTAGACTACCACTGATGACAGTACAGAGTGAATACTGCTGAGAGGTCTAGACTACCACTGATGACAGTACAGAGTGAATACTGCTGTCAGGTCTAGACTACCACTGATGACAGTACAGAGTGAATACTGCTGTCAGGTCTAGACTACCACTGATGACAGTACAGAGTGAATACTGCTGTCAGGTCTAGACTACCACTGATGACAGTACAGAGTGAATACTGCTGTCAGGTCTAGACTACCACTGATGACAGTACAGAGTGAATACTGCTGTCAGGTCTAGATTACCACTGATGACAGTACAGAGTGAATACTGCTGAGAGGTGTAGACTACCACTGATGACAGTACAGAGTGAATACTGCTGAGAGGTCTAGACTACCACTGATGACAGTACAGAGTGAATACTGCTGAGAGGTCTAGACTACCACTGATGACAGTACAGAGTGAATACTGCTGAGAGGTCAAGACTACCACTGATGACAGTACAGAGTGAATACTGCTGTCAGGTCTAGATTACCACTACAGAGTGAATACTGCTGTCAGGTCTAGACTACCACTGATGACAGTACAGAGTGAATACTGCTGTCAGGTCTAGATTACCACTGATGACAGTACAGAGTGAATACTGCTGAGAGGTCTAGACTACCACTGATGACAGTACAGAGTGAATACTGCTGAGAGGTCTAGACTACCACTGATGACAGTACAGAGTGAATACTGCTGTCAGGTCTAGATTACCACTGATGACAGTACAGAGTGAATACTGCTGTCAGGTCTAGATTACCACTGATGACAGTACAGAGTGAATACTGCTGTCAGGTCTAGACTAGTACTGGTGACAGTACAGAGTGAATACTGCTGAGAGGTCTAGACTACCACTGATGACAGTACAGAGTGAATACTGCTGAGAGGTCTAGACTACCACTGATGACAGTACAGAGTGAATACTGCTGTCAGGTCTAGACTACCACTGATGACAGTACAGAGTGAATACTACTGTCAGGTCTAGACTACCACTGATGACAATACAGAGTGAATACTGCTGAGAGGTCTAGACTACCACTGATGACAGTACAGAGTGAATACTGCTGTCAGGTCTAGACTACCACTGATGACAGTACAGAGTGAATACTGCTGTCAGGTCTAGACTACCACTGATGACAGTACAGAGTGAATACTGCTGTCAGGTCTAGATTACCACTGATGACAGTACAGAGTGAATACTGCTGAGAGGTCTAGACTACCACTGATGACAGTACAGAGTGAATACTGCTGAGATGTCTAGACTACCACTGATGACAGTACAGAGTGAATACTGCTGTCAGGTCTAGATTACCACTGATGACAGTACAGAGTGAATACTGCTGTCAGGTCTAGATTACCACTGATGACAGTACAGAGTGAATACTGCTGTCAGGTCTAGACTAGTACTGATGACAGTACAGCGTGAATACTGCTGAGAGGTCTAGACTACCACTGATGACAGTACAGTGTGAATACTGCTGAGAGGTCTAGACTACCACTGATGACAGTACAGAGTGAATACTGCTGAGAGGTCTAGACTACCACTGATGACAGTACAGAGTGAATACTGCTGTCAGGTCTAGACTACCACTGATGACAGTACAGAGTGAATACTGCTGAGAGGTCTAGAATACCACTGATGACAGTACAGAGTGAATACTGCTGAGATGTCTAGACTACCACTGATGACAGTACAGAGTGAATACTGCTGTCAGGTCTAGACTACCACTGATGACAGTACAGAGTGAATACTGCTGAGAGGTCTAGACTACCACTGATGACAGTACAGAGTGAATACTGCTGAGAGGTCTAGACTACCACTGATGACAGTACAGAGTGAATACTGCTGTCAGGTCTAGATTACCACTGATGACAGTACAGAGTGAATACTGCTGTCAGGTCTAGATTACCACTGATGACAGTACAGAGTGAATACTGCTGTCAGGTCTAGACTAGTACTGGTGACAGTACAGAGTGAATACTGCTGAGAGGTCTAGACTACCACTGATGACAGTACAGAGTGAATACTGCTGAGAGGTCTAGACTACCACTGATGACAGTACAGAGTGAATACTGCTGTCAGGTCTAGACTACCACTAATGACAGTACAGAGTGAATACTACTGTCAGGTCTAGACTACCACTGATGACAATACAGAGTGAATACTGCTGAGAGGTCTAGACTACCACTGATTACAGTACAGAGTGAATACTGCTGTCAGGTCTAGACTACCACTGATGACAGTACAGAGTGAATACTGCTGTCAGGTCTAGACTACCACTGATGACAGTACAGAGTGAATACTGCTGTCAGGTCTAGATTACCACTGATGACAGTACAGAGTGAATACTGCTGAGAGGTCTAGACTACCACTGATGACAGTACAGAGTGAATACTGCTGAGAGGTCTAGACTACCACTGATGACAGTACAGAGTGAATACTGCTGTCAGGTCTAGATTACCACTGATGACAGTACAGAGTGAATACTGCTGTCAGGTCTAGACTAGTACTGATGACAGTACAGAGTGAATACTGCTGAGAGGTCTAGACTACCACTGATGACAGTACAGAGTGAATACTGCTGAGAGGTCTAGACTACCACTGATGACAGTACAGAGTGAATACTGCTGAGAGGTCTAGACTACCACTGATGACAGTACAGAGTGAATACTGCTGTCAGGTCTAGACTACCACTGATGACAGTACAGAGTGAATACTGCTGAGAGGTCTAGAATACCACTGATGACAGTACAGAGTGAATACTGCTGAGAGGTCTAGACTACCACTGATGACAGTACAGAGTGAATACTGCTGTCAGGTCTAGACTACCACTGATGACAGTACAGAGTGAATACTGCTGAGAGGTCTAGACTACCACTGATGACAGTACAGAGTGAATACTGCTGTCAGGTCTAGACTACCACTGATGACAGTATAGAGTGAATACTGCTGAGAGGTCTAGACTACCACTGATGACAGTACAGAGTGAATACTGCTGTCAGGTCTAGACTACCACTGATGACAGTACAGAGTGAATACTGCTGAGAGGTCTAGACTACCACTGATGACAGTACAGAGTGAATACTGCTGAGAGGTCTAGACTACCACTGATGACAGTACAGAGTGAATACTGCTGAGAGGTCTAGACTACCACTGATGACAGTACAGAGTGAATACTGCTGTCAGGTCTAGACTACCACTGATGACAGTACAGAGTGAATACTGCTGTCAGGTCTAGATTACCACTGATGACAGTACAGAGTGAATACTGCTGAGAGGTCTAGACTACCACTGATGACAGTACAGAGTGAATACTGCTGAGAGGTCTAAACTACCACTGATGACAGTACAGAGTGAATACTGCTGTCAGGTCTAGATTACCACTGATGACAGTACAGAGTGAATACTGCTGAGAGGTCTAGACTACCACTGATGACAGTACAGAGTGAATACTGCTGAGAGGTCTAGACTACCACTGATGACAGTACAGAGTGAATACTGCTGAGAGGTCTAGACTACCACTGATGACAGTACAGAGTGAATACTGCTGAGAGGTCTAGACTACCACTGATGACAGTACAGAGTGAATACTGCTGAGAGGTCTAGACTACCACTGATGACAGTACAGAGTGAATACTGCTGAGAGGTCTAGACTACCACTGATGACAGTACAGAGTGAATACTGCTGAGAGGTCTAGACTACCACTGATGACAGTACAGAGTGAATACTGCTGTCAGGTCTAGATTACCACTACAGAGTGAATACTGCTGTCAGGTCTAGACTACCACTGATGACAGTACAGAGTGAATACTGCTGTCAGGTCTAGATTACCACTGATGACAGTACAGAGTGAATACTGCTGAGAGGTCTAGACTACCACTGATGACAGTACAGAGTGAATACTGCTGAGAGGTCTAGACTACCACTGATGACAGTACAGAGTGAATACTGCTGTCAGGTCTAGATTACCACTGATGACAGTACAGAGTGAATACTGCTGTCAGGTCTAGATTACCACTGATGACAGTACAGAGTGAATACTGCTGTCAGGTCTAGACTACCACTGATGACAGTACAGAGTGAATACTGCTGAGAGGTCTAGACTACCACTGATGACAGTACAGAGTGAATACTGCTGAGAGGTCTAGACTACCACTGATGACAGTACAGAGTGAATACTGCTGAGAGGTCTAGACTACCACTGATGACAGTACAGAGTGAATACTGCTGAGAGGTCTAGACTACCACTGATGACAGTACAGAGTGAATACTGCTGAGAGGTCTAGACTACCACTGATGACAGTACAGAGTGAATACTGCTGAGAGGTCTAGACTACCACTGATGACAGTACAGAGTGAATACTGCTGTCAGGTCTAGATTACCACTGATGACAGTACAGAGTGAATACTGCTGTCAGGTCTAGATTACCACTGATGACAGTACAGAGTGAATACTGCTGTCAGGTCTAGACTAGTACTGGTGACAGTACAGAGTGAATACTGCTGAGAGGTCTAGACTACCACTGATGACAGTACAGAGTGAATACTGCTGAGAGGTCTAGACTACCACTGATGACAGTACAGAGTGAATACTGCTGAGAGGTCTAGACTACCACTGATGACAGAACAGAGTGAATACTGCTGTCAGGTCTAGACTACCACTGATGACAGTACAGAGTGAATACTGCTGTCAGGTCTAGATTACCACTGATGACAGTACAGAGTGAATACTGCTGAGAGGTCTAGACTACCACTGATGACAGTACAGAGTGAATACTGCTGAGAGGTCTAGACTACCACTGATGACAGTACAGAGTGAATACTGCTGTCAGGTCTAGATTACCACTGATGACAGTACAGAGTGAATACTGCTGTCAGGTCTAGATTACCACTGATGACAGTACAGAGTGAATACTGCTGTCAGGTCTAGACTAGTACTGGTGACAGTACAGAGTGAATACTGCTGAGAGGTCTAGACTACCACTGATGACAGTACAGAGTGAATACTGCTGAGAGGTCTAGACTACCACTGATGACAGTACAGAGTGAATACTGCTGTCAGGTCTAGACTACCACTGATGACAGTACAGAGTGAATACTGCTGTCAGGTCTAGACTACCACTGATGACAGTACAGAGTGAATACTGCTGTCAGGTCTAGACTACCACTGATGACAGTACAGAGTGAATACTGCTGTCAGGTCTAGACTACCACTGATGACAGTACAGAGTGAATACTGCTGTCAGGTCTAGATTACCACTGATGACAGTACAGAGTGAATACTGCTGAGAGGTGTAGACTACCACTGATGACAGTACAGAGTGAATACTGCTGAGAGGTCTAGACTACCACTGATGACAGTACAGAGTGAATACTGCTGAGAGGTCTAGACTACCACTGATGACAGTACAGAGTGAATACTGCTGAGAGGTCAAGACTACCACTGATGACAGTACAGAGTGAATACTGCTGTCAGGTCTAGATTACCACTACAGAGTGAATACTGCTGTCAGGTCTAGACTACCACTGATGACAGTACAGAGTGAATACTGCTGTCAGGTCTAGATTACCACTGATGACAGTACAGAGTGAATACTGCTGAGAGGTCTAGACTACCACTGATGACAGTACAGAGTGAATACTGCTGAGAGGTCTAGACTACCACTGATGACAGTACAGAGTGAATACTGCTGTCAGGTCTAGATTACCACTGATGACAGTACAGAGTGAATACTGCTGTCAGGTCTAGATTACCACTGATGACAGTACAGAGTGAATACTGCTGTCAGGTCTAGACTAGTACTGGTGACAGTACAGAGTGAATACTGCTGAGAGGTCTAGACTACCACTGATGACAGTACAGAGTGAATACTGCTGAGAGGTCTAGACTACCACTGATGACAGTACAGAGTGAATACTGCTGTCAGGTCTAGACTACCACTGATGACAGTACAGAGTGAATACTACTGTCAGGTCTAGACTACCACTGATGACAATACAGAGTGAATACTGCTGAGAGGTCTAGACTACCACTGATGACAGTACAGAGTGAATACTGCTGTCAGGTCTAGACTACCACTGATGACAGTACAGAGTGAATACTGCTGTCAGGTCTAGACTACCACTGATGACAGTACAGAGTGAATACTGCTGTCAGGTCTAGATTACCACTGATGACAGTACAGAGTGAATACTGATGAGAGGTCTAGACTACCACTGATGACAGTACAGAGTGAATACTGCTGAGATGTCTAGACTACCACTGATGACAGTACAGAGTGAATACTGCTGTCAGGTCTAGATTACCACTGATGACAGTACAGAGTGAATACTGCTGTCAGGTCTAGATTACCACTGATGACAGTACAGAGTGAATACTGCTGTCAGGTCTAGACTAGTACTGATGACAGTACAGCGTGAATACTGCTGAGAGGTCTAGACTACCACTGATGACAGTACAGTGTGAATACTGCTGAGAGGTCTAGACTACCACTGATGACAGTACAGAGTGAATACTGCTGAGAGGTCTAGACTACCACTGATGACAGTACAGAGTGAATACTGCTGTCAGGTCTAGACTACCACTGATGACAGTACAGAGTGAATACTGCTGAGAGGTCTAGAATACCACTGATGACAGTACAGAGTGAATACTGCTGAGATGTCTAGACTACCACTGATGACAGTACAGAGTGAATACTGCTGTCAGGTCTAGACTACCACTGATGACAGTACAGAGTGAATACTGCTGAGAGGTCTAGACTACCACTGATGACAGTACAGAGTGAATACTGCTGTCAGGTCTAGACTACCACTGATGACAGTATAGAGTGAATACTGCTGAGAGGTCTAGACTACCACTGATGACAGTACAGAGTGAATACTGCTGTCAGGTCTAGACTACCACTGATGACAGTACAGAGTGAATACTGCTGAGAGGTCTAGACTACCACTGATGACAGTACAGAGTGAATACTGCTGAGAGGTCTAGACTACCACTGATGACAGTACAGAGTGAATACTGCTGTCAGGTCTAGACTACCACTGATGACAGTACAGAGTGAATACTGCTGTCAGGTCTAGATTACCACTGATGACAGTACAGAGTGAATACTGCTGAGAGGTCTAGACTACCACTGATGACAGTACAGAATGAATACTGCTGAGCGGTCTAGACTACCACTGATGACAGTACAGAGTGAATACTGCTGTCAGGTCTAGATTACCACTGATGACAGTACAGAGTGAATACTGCTGAGAGGTCTAGACTACCACTGATGACAGTACAGAGTGAATACTGCTGAGAGGTCTAGACTACCACTGATGACAGTACAGAGTGAATACTGCTGAGAGGTCTAGACTACCACTGATGACAGTACAGAGTGAATACTGCTGAGAGGTCTAGACTACCACTGATGACAGTACAGAGTGAATACTGCTGTCAGGTCTAGACTACCACTGATGACAGTACAGAGTGAATACTGCTGTCAGGTCTAGATTACCACTGATGACAGTACAGAGTGAATACTGCTGAGAGGTCTAGACTACCACTGATGACAGTACAGAGTGAATACTGCTGAGAGGTCTAAACTACCACTGATGACAGTACAGAGTGAATACTGCTGTCAGGTCTAGATTACCACTGATGACAGTACAGAGTGAATACTGCTGAGAGGTCTAGACTTCCACTGATGACAGTACAGAGTGAATACTGCTGAGAGGTCTAGACTACCACTGATGACAGTACAGAGTGAATACTGCTGAGAGGTCTAGACTACCACTGATGACAGTACAGAGTGAATACTGCTGAGAGGTCTAGACTACCACTGATGACAGTACAGAGTGAATACTGCTGAGAGGTCTAGACTACCACTGATGACAGTACAGAGTGAATACTGCTGAGAGGTCTAGACTACCACTGATGACAGTACAGAGTGAATACTGCTGAGAGGTCTAGACTACCACTGATGACAGTACAGAGTGAATACTGCTGAGAGGTCTAGACTACCACTGATGACAGTACAGAGTGAATACTGCTGAGAGGTCTAGACTACCACTGATGACAGTACAGAGTGAATACTGCTGAGAGGTCTAGACTACCACTGATGACAGTACAGAGTGAATACTGCTGAGAGGTCTAGACTACCACTGATGACAGTACAGAGTGAATACTGCTGAGAGGTCTAGACTACCACTGATGACAGCACAGAGTGAATACTGCTGAGAGGTCTAGACCACCACTGATGACAGTACAGAGTGAATACTGCTGAGAGGTCTAGACTACCACTGATATACTCTGTTTCAGATGTGTGTGTTGGGGTCCCTGCCGCCACACATACTTATGTTTGTACGGTTGTGTTTGTCGTTGCTGTGTGTGTGTGTGTGTGTGTGTGTGTGTGTGTGTGTGTGTGTGTGTGTGTGTGTGTGTGTGTGTGTGTGTGTGTGTGTGTGTGTGTGTGTGTGTGTGTGTGTGTGTGTGTGTGTGTGTGTGCGTGCGTGTGTGTGTGTGCTTGCACATCGTTGTGTGTCCTGCGTACACATGCATGTCCGTGTGCTGTTCAGCAGGTTAGTGAGAGACTATGTGAACTCAATTAACCTCTGTCTGTTTTCCACAGGCGTTGTAGTTCAGTCTGTCCATATCCATCCCTGTGTTCACTAGAGGATCTCTAAGGACTCATACCTTCACTGCAACCCCATCCCAGTCACACAAACCTGTCTCATCACAAGGTAAGCTTCCTGCTCAAATGACTGTTTAGAGTACTGGTACATTATAGAACTGTTATAGAACACTATAGAACTGTTATAGAACATTATAGAACTGTTATAGAACATTATAGAACTGTTATAGAACACTATAGAACTGTTATAGAACACTATAGAACTGTTATAGAACACTATAGAACTGTTATAGAAGACTATAGAACTGTTATAGAACATTATAGAACTGTTATAGAACATTATAGAACTGTTATAGAACACTATAGAACTGTTTTAGAACACTATAGAACTGTTATAGAACACTATAGAACTGTTATAGAACATTATAGAACTGTTATAAAACACTATAGAACTGTTATAGAACACTATAGAACTGTTATAGAACACTATAGAACTGTTATAGAACACTATAGAACTGTTATAGAACATTATAGAACTGTTATAGAACATTATAGAACTGTTATAGAACACTATAGAACTATTATAGAACACTATAGAACTGTTATAGAACATTATAGAACTGTTATAGGACACTATAGAACTGTTATAGAACATTATAGAACTGTTATAAAACATTATAGAACTGTTATAGAACACTATAGAACTGTTATAGAACATTATCTCTCATAAAGAGAGACACCACAACACTACATAAAGAGAGACAACACTATATAAAGAGAGACAACACTAAATAAAGAGAGACAACACTACATAGAGAGAGACAACACAACACTACATAAAGAGGGACAACACTACATAGAGAGAGACAACACAACACTACATAAAGAGAGACAACACTACATAAAGAGAGACAACACTACATAAAGAGAGAAAACACAACACTACATAAAGAGAGACAACACAACACTACATAGAGAGAGACAACACTACATAAAGAGAGACACCACAACACTACATAAAGAGAGACAACACAACACTACATAAAGAGAGACACCACAACACTACATAGAGAGAGACAACACTACATAAAGAGAGACACCACAGCACTACATAGAGAGAGACAACACTACATAAAGAGAGACAACACTACATAGAGACAGACAACACAACACTACATAAAGAGAGACAATACTACATAAAGAGAGACACCACAACACTACATAGAGAGAGACAACACTACATAAAGAGACACCACAACACTACATAGAGAGACACCACAACACTACATAAAGAGAGACACCACAACACTACATAAAGAGAGACACCCCAACACTGCAAAGGGAGAGACAGCACAACATTACATAAAGAGAGACACCCCAACACTACATAGAGAGAGACACCACAACACTACATAAAGAGAGACACCACAACACTACATAGAGACTCCACAACACTACATAAAGAGAGACACCACAACACTACATAAAGAGAGACACCACAACACTACATAAAGAGAGACACCACAACACTACATAGAGAGAGACACCACAACACTACATAAATAGAGACAACACTACATAAAGAGAGACAACACTACATAGAGAGAGACACAACACAACACTACATAAAGAGAGACACCACAACACTACATAAAGAGAGACACCACAACACGACATAAAGAGAGACAACACTACATAAAGAGAGACACCACAACACTACATAAAGAAAGACACCACAACACTACATAGAGACTCCACAACACTACATAGAGAGAGACACCCCAACCCTACATAAAGAGAGACACCACAACACTACATAGAGAGAGACACCACAACACTACATAGAGACTCCACAACACTACACAAAGAGACACCACAACACTACATAAAGAGAGACACCACTACACTACATAAAGGTGAAGGTGACTACAGGGAATATTGAAGGAATGTAGCTACAACACATTCCTGATTGTTGTAATTTAGATTGCCGGGTCTTTCTTGACTCAATTTTGATGGAGGTACAAGACTGTTTCTATTCAGGATCTACAGACCAGTTTGTCTCTGAGAACAGCTACCAGACAAGACTGTTTCTATTCAGGATCTACAGACCAGTTTGTCTCTGAGCGTCACTAAAGGTGACTACAGGGAATATTGAGGGAATGTAGCTTCAACACATTCCTGATTGTTGTAATTTAGATTGCCGGGTCTTTCTAAAGAGACTTTGTCTCAATTTTGATGGAGGTACAATACTTGTGTTGAGCGAAGCATTGACATGTGCCTTACAGCGTACAGCCGTGGCCAAACGTTTTGAGAATGACACAAATATTAATTTTCACGAAGTCTGCTACCTCAGGTTGTATGATGGCAATTTGCATACACTCCGGGATGTTATGAAGAGTGATCAGATGAATTGCCATTAATTGCAAAGTCCCTCTTTGCCATGCAAATGAACTGAATCCCCAAAAAACATTTCCACTGCATTTCAGCCCTGCCACAAAAGGACCAGCTGACATCATGTCAGTGATTCTCTAGTTAACACAGGTGTGTGTTGACGAGGACAAGGCTGGAGATCACTCTGTCATGCTGATTGAGTTTCATTAACAGAGTGAAAGCTTCAACAGGAGGGTGGTGCTTGGAATCAATGTTCTTCCTCTGTCAACCATGGTTACCTGCAAGGGAACACGTGCTGTCATCATTGCTATGCACAAAAAGGGCTTCACAGGCAAGGATATTGCTGCCAGTAAGATTGCACCTAAATCAACCACTTATCGGATCGTCAAGAACTTCAAGGAGAGCGGTTCAATTGTTGTGAAGAAGACTTCAGGGCGCCCAAGAAAGTCCAGCCAGCGCCATGACCTTCTCCTAAAGTTGATTCAGCTGTGGGATCGGGGCACCACCAGTACAGAGCTTGCTCAGGAATGGCAGCAGGCAAGTGTGAGTGCATCTGCATGCACAGGGAGGCAAAGACTTTTGGAGGATGGCCTGGTGTCAAGAAAGGCAGCAAAGAAGCCACTTCTCTCCAGGAAAAACATCAGGGACAGACTGATATTCTACAAAAGGTACAGGGATTGGACTGCTGAGGACTGGGGTAAAGTCATTTTCTCTGATGAATCCCTTTTCCGATTGTTTGGGGCATTCGGAAAAAAGCTTGTCCGGAGAAGACAAGGTGAGCGCTACCATCAGTTCTGTGTCATGCCAACAGTAAAGCATCCTGAGACCATTCATATGTGGGGTTGCTTCTCAGCCAAGGGAGTGGGCTCACTCACAATTTTGTTTAAGAACACAGCCATGAATAAAGAATGGTACCAACACATCCTCCGAGAGCAACTTCTCCCAACCATCCAGGAACAGTTTGGTGACGAACAATGCCTTTTCCAGCATGATGGAGCACCTTGCCATAACTAAGTGGCTCGGGGAACAAAACACCGATATTTTGGGTCCATGGCCAGGAAACTCCCCAGACCTTAATCCCATTGAGAACTTGTGGTCAATCCTCAAGAGACGGGTGGACAAACAACACCCCACAAATTCTGACAAACTCCAAGCATTGATTATGCAAGAATGGGCTGCCATCAGTCAGGATGTGGCCCAGAAGTTAATTGACAGCATGCCAGGGAGAATTGCAGAGGTCTTGAAAATAAGGATCAACCCCACAAATATTGACCCTTTGCATCAACTTCATATAAATTGTCAATAAATGCCTTTGACACTTATGAAATGCTCGTAATTATACTTCAGTATTCCATAGTAACATCTGACAAAAATATCTAATATCTGTTGTGGTGTCTCTCTTTATGTGATGTGTGTTTTGATTTTAATCCCTGCCCCCAACCCCACTGGAGGCCTCTTGGTAGGCCGGCATTATATACACTGCTCAAAAAAATAAAGGGAACACTAAAATAACACATCCTAGATCTGAATGAATGAAATATTCTTATTAAATATTTTTTTTCTTTACATAGTTGAATGTGCTGACAACAAAATCACACAAAAAAATTACCAATGGAAATCAAATTTATCAACCCATGAAGGTCTGGATTTGGAGACACACTCAAAATTAAAGTGGAAAACCACACTACAGGCTGATCCAACTTTGATGTAATGTCCTTAAAACAAGTCAAAATGAGGCTCAGTAGTGTGTGTGGCCTACACGTGCCTGTATGACCTCCCTACAACGCCTGGGCATGCTCCTGATGAGGTGTCGGATGGTCTCCTGAGGGATCTCCTCCCAGACCTGGACTAAAGCATCCGCCAACTCCTGGACAGTCTGTTGGTGGATGGAACGAGACATGATGTGATGATGTGTCATGATCCCAGATGTGCTCAATTGGATTCAGGTCTGGGGAACGGGCGGGCCAGTCCATAGCATCAATGCCTTCCTCTTGCAGGAACTGCTGACACACTCCAGCCACATGAGGTCTAGCATTGTCTTGCATTAGGAGGAACCCAGGGCCAACCGCACCAGCATATGGTCTCACAAGGGGTCTGAGGATCTCATCTCGGTACCTAATGGCAGTCAGGCTACCTCTGGCGAGCACATGGAGGGCTGTGCGGCCCCCCAAAGAAATGCCACCCCACACCATGACTGACCCACCGCCAAACCGGTCATGCTGGAGGATGTTGCAGGCAGCAGAACGTTCTCCACGGCGTCTCCAGACAGTCTGTCACATGTGCTCAGTGTGAACCTGCTTTCATCTGTGAAGAGCACAGGGCACCAGTGGTGAATTTGCCAATCTTGGTGTTCTCTGGCAAATGCCAAACGTCCTGCACGGTGTTGGGCTGTAAGCACAACCCCCACCTGTGGATGTCGGGCCCTCATACCACCCTCAAGGAGTCTGTTTCTGACCGTTTGAGCAGACACATGCACATTTGTGGCCTGCTGGAGGTCATATTGCAGGGCTCTGGCAGTGCTCCTCCTGCTCCTCCTTGCACAAAGGCGGAGGTAGCGGTCCTGCTGCTGGGTTGTTGCCCTCCTACGGCCTCCTCCACGTCTCCTGATGTACTGGCCTGTCTCCTGGTAGCGCCTCCATGCTCTGGACACTACGCTAACAGGCACAGCAGACCTTCTTGCCACATCTCACATTGATGTGCCATCCTGGATGAGCTGCACTACCTGAGTCACTTGTGTGGGTTGTAGACTCCATCTGTGTGTGTGTGTGCCCCATGTATGTGTGTGTGTGTGTGTGCCCCATGTGTGTGTGTGTGCCCCATGTGTGTGTGTGTGCCCCATGTGTGTGTGTGTGCCCCATGTGTGTGTAAATGAGTGATGTTCAGGAAATGAACCTGAGTGTAACCCCTGGCTGTGTAAATTAACTGCTACTGAACAGGAGGAAGAGGAACATTGATTTCCCATCATGCATCAATCAAACCACAAACCTGTTCTACTGAGGGCTGCCATCGTGGCTGAGTGTATAACCTGTCCTACTGAGGGCTGCCACTGTGGCTGAGTGTATAACCTGTTCTACTGAGGGCTGCCACCGTGGCTGAGTGTATAACCTGTTCTACTGAGGGCTGCCACCGTGGCTGAGTGTATAACCTGTTCTACTGAGGGCTGCCACCGTGGCTGAGTGTATAACCTGTTCTACTGAGGGCTGCCACCGTGGCTGAGTGTATAACCTGTTCTACTGAGGGCTGCCACCGTGGCTGAGTGTGTAACCTGTTCTACTGAGGGCTGCCACCGTGGCTGAGTGTATAACCTGTTCTACTGAGGGCTGCCACCGTGGCTGAGTGTATAACCTGTTCTACTGAGGGCTGCCACCGTGGCTGAGTGTATAACCTGTTCTACTGAGGGCTGCCACCGTGGCTGAGTGTGTAACCTGTTCTACTGAGGGCTGCCACCGTGGCTGAGTGTGTAACCTGTTCTACTGAGGGCTGCCATCTTGGCTGAGTGTATAACCTGTTCTACTGAGGGCTGCCACCGTGGCTGAGTGTATAACCTGTTCTACTGAGGGCTGCCACCGTGGCTGAGAGTATAACCTGTTCTACTGAGGGCTGCCACCGTGGCTGAGTGTATAACCTGTTCTACTGAGGGCTGCCACCGTGGCTGAGTGTATAACCTGTTCTACTGAGGGCTGCCACCGTGGCTGAGTGTATAACCTGTTCTACTGAGGGCTGCCACCGTGGCTGAGTGTATAACCTGTCCTACTGAGGGCTGCCACCGTGGCTGAGTGTATAACCTGTTCTACTGAGGGCTGCCACCGTGGCTGAGTGTGTAACCTGTTCTACTGAGGGCTGCCACCGTGGCTGAGTGTATAACCTGTTCTACTGAGGGCTGCCACCG